>NW_007377457.1:357045-365399 GCF_000475195.1 Diaphorina citri
ACTGCGGGAGAGAAATGTTCCGCTCTCGACCAACATTTTGAGTTTCGTTTATGTTTTTAGTTTGATAACTATCTACTCACATATTTTCTGTTGAACCATGGTACTGTTCCCCTTCTCCTTATACATGCAAAAACACACGGTTACAGAATAGATATAGAAAAAAAGGAATAATAATAATAATAACATATACAGTTTGCCGAAAACCACAATGTGACTAAGCTTGGGTTTCAACTTTTGGATTAAACAATCTGATTGGCTGAAATGTTTGAAATCCACCAATCGGATTCGTTAATCCACGAGTTAAATCTAAAGTTTAAACTCGGATTAGAACAAACAAAAGCTTTGTTTAAGCTTTTTTTTTTGTCGCTGTTTGTTTTAGAACAAATATGATTTTTTAATGAATATGACATTTTAAAATATGATGGATTCCAGCAAAAGCTTCCAATGCTTATGGAATCCATTTAAACTTTGCAAGACATTATTTTTTAAATATTTTAAAAAAATAATGAACATTTTAAATATTCTTTTGCTTTGTACCATTGTTTATATTATTCTTGTTCAATATTGTTAAAAGGAATCCGGGGCGGATTTTATCCCGATGGGATAATGTTCGTTCTCGGAACGGCTGGCTTTCTCCTATCCTGTCTTCCTTCTCTCTTCGATTTCTTTTTATTATTTTCTACAAGTTCGGAGTTCGGCCATGCCTTTTCTACAAGTTTGGCCATGCCTCGGGATGAACTAGCGGGATTCCGGAGCGAAGCGACGGAATTCAGCTAGTATAGGAAAAAGAACAGCGTCTTTTGGCTTTCTCCTATCCTGTCTTCCTTCTCTCTTCGATTTCGGGACGATAAGACCATAGCAGTTACAGTTCCCTCTGTCAAACCTCTTAAAAAAAAAATAAATAAATAAAAAATTAAAAAAAAGCGAACCTTGTCTGTTTAGGATAAACTAAGTTCGCCCCGGGGTCTGCTCACTTTCTGATATCCCGTCCTCTTTAATTCTTCGATTTGGGGATGATAAGACGACCTCCCTTTCAAGTGGCTTATTCTCCGTTCTAAACAAACGATTTGATTGGTGAACGAGCCCCCAGAGCAAGGTTAGTAAGAGTTACCTAGCTCTGATAGCCAATTATATTACTTGCTACTAACTAGCATAGGCCCTTCTTCTTGGGAACGATTGAGTTACAATTCACTCTTTATTTATTTACTTACTCTACCAAACCTCTTTTTTCTTCTTATTCTTCCTTCAAAAAAGTCTTACCGCCGTATGTATGAAGTCTAAAGATAAACTTTAGTTTAACTTGAAATGAAAATCTTGCCAAATTTCATGAAATCTAGCCAGTTATCTCAAGAAATGACATGAAATTGGCAACATTGTTTGTCTTAAGTTAAACTAAAGTTTAACTTTGGCTTTCATACATACGACGGTAAAAGTCTTACCATTCTGTCCCAGTCCAGCATAGGTGAGTATGATGTTGAACATTTGCAGAGCGATCACCTCCTCAGGTTCTGGTAACCTACTCAGACTTTGAGCAATACACTGGCGACTGAATGCCCAGAAGGAGTAGGAGAATCCCTTGTAGGTTTCACTTTGTTCTAGTCCGCCATACTCCAGTCTCATCTTTTCCAGTCGGTTCTTACTCAGTCTGAAACATAAGGATTTGGATGAAAAGTCAGCTCCCACGGCGTAGTGGTCACTGCGCTCGTCTTGCACGCGGAAGACTCGGGTTCGATTCCCGGCGGGGTCAAAAAATTTGTAGCAGGCAAATGATTGATTTCGTGACCGGCTGTTGCAGGGCCCACTCAGCCTCGTGAGGAAAATGAGTAGCTATGTGTAAGAGAATTGCGCATAGCAATCGGTGCCAGAATGGAAGGTAAACATTGAGCGTTAGGATTATTGAGGTACTAGCTGAATTCCGTCGCTTCGCTCCGGAATCCCGCTAGTTCATCCCGAGGCATGGCCAAGCTTGTGGAAAAGGCATGGCCGAACTTGTAGTTATCAAACTAAAAACATAAACGAAACTCAAATATTAGGCGAGCGAGGAAAAGTTTTCTCTCCCGCAGTCTCTGCACTCTGTGTATTTCTTATGGTGATTTTAGCGATCAAAAATTGATCATATCTCAGGACCGGTTTAGATTTTCGCAAAATCCTTTCTTATTGCACACCCAGACCATAAAAGGAATATTCCTACCAAATTTAAGCTTTCTAGGTGTTGTGGTTCTCGAGATAGAACGATCAGTGTGTGAACTATGAAATGTGAATGAGTGAATGGATCTCGTTCTTATAATATAAGAAGAACAAGATCCATTCACTCATTCACATTTCACACACTGATCACTCTATCTCCAGAACCACAACACCTAGAAAGCTGAAATTTGATAGGAATATTCCTTTTAAAAAAAAAAGAAATTTTTTTTTTTTTTTTTTTTTTTTTTTTTTTAAGACAAGAATTATTTAAACAATAATGGCCAGTTCCACAATCTGAGTTTAAAATTCAAGTTAAACTGATTTATAATTGGCTGATGGTGGATTTCACCAATGACTTAACGAGAGATTTCACTAATGGGAGAAATTTCAATAATCAAAAAAGGAGTTTTTAATGATTCAAACAGGAGTTTCTAAAAACTCCTCCTTTGGATCACTAAAACCTTTTTTTTATCATTAAAAACTCCTTTTTGAATTATTAAAATATCCTTTTTGGATTATTAAAAGTTCTCCCATTAGTTAAATCTCTCATTAAGTCATTGGTGAAATCTACCGTAAATGTTCTTAAATCAACCAATCAGATTGCTTGATCTTACGAGTTTACCTTGAACCAAGTTCAAACTCAACTTGTGGTTCTGGGCATAAATCACTTTATTGAATATGATTGAATATCGTATAAACAAAAATATAAAATACAAGGCTCTAATGATGGCTGGGGCCACGGGGTTTAAAATCGGTTTAAATTTAACTCTTGGATTAATAAAAGAGTTAAAAATTAAAATCAGATAAAAATAAATAAATTATTCTTATCAAGACAATTTCGATTAAGAGGTTTTAAATTGGTGAGCTTTCGATGGATTGAATACCGTATAAACAAAATATAAAATACAAGGCTCTAATGATGGCCGGAGCCACAGGGTTTAAAATCGGTTTAAATTTAACTCTTGGATTAATAAAAGAGTTAAACTTTGGATTAAGCAAATCTTATTTGTTGATTTCAAAATGTTCAGTCAATAGATCAGTTGCGCTTACTTGGGTGATATTGCAAAGAAGTCATGGAGCAGGAAAAATGAGGACCAACGGAATTTTTCTTTTACGACTTCTAGATACCGAGATAAATCGTTTTAAAAAATACCGGTAAATCGTGAAGTTTGACGTCACGGCATACGCTCCCGTAGGTGATGACGTCATAATTTATGACTCCTGCTTCGTTTGTTTGCGCGCAAGCGTTTCTGCGCATTTTGACGTGAAATCTGACGTCACAACTCTTTGAACTTTTTCATTAGAACGGCAGTGTTCTCATGTTGACCTAGTACCTGAATGGGAAGTATTGTGTCTCTTCTTGTCCATCTGATGAGAGACATACTACGGAATGGGCATGCTACAACACAGACCACAGTCTATGTATAGCAGACCACAGTCTATTTTCCATTTTTTTTTCTTTCTTTTTTAAGATTATTGAAATATGGAAATTGATTGCAGAAGAAGACACTTACATACATAAGTACATACCAATATTAAATCGTTCTATTTGGTACAACAGGTCAACTACAGCTGTAATATCAACAAAAGTTGTGAAAAAGCTTTCTGCTTTAAGTAATACAAATAAATTCACAAAGGCCTCACCTCGCCAGCCTAGTTAGCTTAGTTGGTAGTGCGTCTGCCTTGTAAGCGCTAGGCCGCGGGTTCGATTCCCGCCCGGGGCGGATTTTATCCTGATGGGATAATGTTCGTTTTCGGAACGGCTGGCTTTCTTCTATCCTGTCTTCCTTCTCTCTTCGATTTCGGGACGATAAGACCATAGCAGTTACAGTTCTCTCTGTCACTTTTGGAATGTATTATGTTCCTTAACCCATAAAATACACGAGACCTTGGTTAGACTACTGGGGTTTCCTGAAGCAATACACGCGTATTTCCGGGATGATCTGTTTCCTATACTGTGTGGTCTGACGCATTGGAGGTTTTGGTTGGTAGGCACTGGTAGGGCTAGGAAGTAGGGCCCGGTTTGCTTTCAGCAAGCGGAAGCAGTGAGTCCAACATAATATGGCGGGAGCCTGGTGTGGGTTTGTGAAGATGGTTCACATTTTCATACACCCACACTAGGACTCGTCATCTAGCTATGAGGGTTCCTACCAATCGTCCAGACTCTCAGTATTGTTTCTCTTCTAAAAAAAAAGACTACTGGGGTAAAAGGAATTTTTAGTCCTATTCGAGCAGACTCCTTTTCTGAGTAATTTCTAAAGGCTAAAGATAAAAATGAACAGCAGTAAAAAAAAATGTGAAGACAAGCAAAAGAACAAATAATAATAAAATGAGGGGAAACGTGCACAACTACTTACTTTTCGTGTCCGTGAGTAAGCCTAATTAAAAAGAGTACACACGTTTTTTAAATCGGTAATACACATAAAACGGGTATCGTATATTAATAAAATTCTTTATCAAGTTATCACACTTGATTTATGAAAAAAATATCGTACACCTACGTCCGAAAACACCTAGGGAATATTCTTATTTAAAAATTTGTTATCAAAATAGCTGTGATATTGTTTAGATAAGCTTTGTTATTAGTGTTCTTGTTTTGTTATTTTAATCTTAATAAAGGTCTCATTGAAATGTTATTTTCACAAATTCGTTGTCTTGTTCATTATATGATTGTGTTTAAAAAAAACGCAGTTTGATTTTTATTTCTTCAATGAACTGATATGGGAAATCTCAACCTTAGTTGTAATAAAACGTGGTAAAGGAAATACCCAATCACACAATGTTTTCATGTCTTTAAATCAAGCCTAATTAAAAAGAGTACACACGTTTTTAAATCGGTAACACACATAAAACGGGTATCGTATATTAATAAAATTCTTTATCAAGTTATCACACTTGATTTATGAAAAAAATATGAAATACCTACGCACAACATTTCGCAAGTATAAATCAAATATTTTTCAATCATTTTCAATAAATTTAAATTAATAAACACAAAGGTGGTAATAGAATTCCTAGTAGCGGGGACTGAACCCATATTATTTACTTTGATTTTATACTTACAACAACATTATTGTAGAACGTGGGCCAGGGAGCTCCATCATCTTCCTGATCATTAGATTCCTCGGATACCTCTCTGAAACGAAAATCAAGAGAAAAAAATCGTCCTGTTAGAATTACCATTAAGGAAGAAATGGCAACTTTATCGTTTTCGGTTACCTAAGTACTTGGTTTTGTTAAGGGCCGGTTTCGCCTTACGGCATCGGCAGTCCTAATAAGATTTAGAACACACGTTGCGTCCTATCCTCCCCTTTTTGATTTTGTGACTTGTCCCGCTTTTCTCTTCGATTTCGGGACGATAAAAACCTCCGTTCTTACAGTTTCCTCTATGTCACAAAAGATCTAACCAGATCACAGTGACCAAGGCTACTTATACAGTTCCCTCTATCAAAACTCCATTTGAAGAGTGACAATTACCGGTTTTCGACGTCTTCATTCTCACTATCATCAGTCTCTTATTATTTACTTTGATTTTATACTCACAACAACATTATTGTAGAACGTGGGCCAGGGAGCTCCATCATCTTCCTGATCATTAGATTCCTCGGATACCTCTCTGAAACGAAAATCAAGGGAAAAATCGTTCTGTTAAAATTACCATTAAGGAAGAAATGGCAACTTTATCGTTTTCGCTTACGTACTTACTTGGTTTTGTTAAGGACCGGTTTCGCCTTACGGCATCGGTAGTCCTAATCAGATTTAGAACACACGTCGCGTCCTGTCCTCCCTTTTTTGATTTTGTGACTTGTCCCGCTTTCCTCTTCGATTTCGGGACGATATCCGTTCTTACAGTTCCCTCTATCAAAATTTTTCAAATAATAATCCAAGTGATAATTACCGATTTTCGACGTCTTCATTCTCACTATCATCAGTCTCACTGGAGCTGCTCTGGTACTCTCCCATGTCTATGTGTACAGACGCTTCAGGAGTCTCTTCGATTTCGGGACGATAAAAACCTCCGTTCTTACAGTTCCCTCTATGTCACAAAAGATCTAACCAGATCACAGTGACCAAGGGCGTTTATTAAAACCGATGGCTCTACTTATACAGTTCCCTCTATCAAAACTCCATTTGAAGAGTGACAATTACCGGTTTTCGACGTCTTCATTCTCACTATCATCAGTCTCACTGGAGCTGCTCTGGTACTCTCCCATGTCTATGTGTACAGACGCTTCAGGAGAAGGAATGTGCTCGTTGATAACCGGCAACTCTCGTGCGTTCAACGTCAAGGAGTGTTCTTCGTTCATGAGAGTGCTTTCGGGTCTGAAAATAATACATTGTATTGTTTTGTACAAAGCTCATGGCACCTGAGATCAATGTGATTGCCCAATTTTTTTAGCCTTAAAATACCATTTAATGAATGGGTAAAAGGCAGGGCGGACTAGGTCCAAAAATCGACTTTCTGAGTTATCAATATCGTTGGAAAGAGCGCGAAAAGATTTACTTTTTATATTGGTTGTGAACTTCACTTTAGTGTTGTATTGAAATGAGAGAAAAAACAAAATATCTATCTCTATTTAAACTTTCACTAGTCCTAAACTTTAACTTAACTCCATTTATCTCAAAACGCTTTTTTGGACTTGGTCCACTCTGCCTCTTAGCCATTCTAATAGACGCTTGAGTGATAACCACCAGACAAGGTCAATGTCGAAGGCCTTCTCTACTACCAAACCCCTTTAGAGCTCCATTATTGTGCTCAAATTTTCGAACAAAGGTCGATATAATTCCATGCCTCGGGTGGGATTGAACCCACACCTTCCTATTTGAACCAGGCTCTGATGTTAACACATTAGCCACAAATGTGTGATACATAATAATAATAAACCTACCTGTAGTGAGCTCCATTCTTTGTATAGTGTTGTGACTTGGACATTTTTTTCAACCGTGCACTCTGCTTTTGATCATCTGGACTACTCTTGTTCTTGTCTCTCTTCTGCTTTCCACCATTACTAAGTCTTCTATTGTTCTGGGCAAACTTCTCTGGCTGATACACTGGTTGCTGATAGTACAGTATGGGTTGACTAGGCCCAGGTTTCACAATTGCTGGAGGATTCATTGGCATCTGCTCTTGCTCTGGCTTCCTTTGAATTTTCTTCATGGACTTTTTCGAGCTCATTACCTGTTTACTTTGGCAAGGTGGAGACTCCCAATCTTTTGGAACCTTTCCATTGTGTTTCAACAAATCTGTCTGGTACTCAAGGGGTCTAGTTTGTACTCTGTGATCGTTCTTTAGTGCTGGACTTTTCTGATTTACTTTGCTTGCACTTTCTCTGGGTCTGCATTTGGTAGAGTTGTGTTTCAACAAATCTGTCTGGTACTCAAGGTGTCTAGTTTGTACTCTGTGATCGTTCTTTAGTGCTGGACTTTTCTGATTTACTTTGCTTGCACTTTCTCTGGGTCTGCATTTGGTAGACAACTTGGTTCATTTCAAGTTAACACATCTCCTACTGTGGTGATTGATGGTCAGGGGAGTTTGGAAAACTGGAGTTTCGTTTAATCATCTTGGTTTATTTCACTGTGACCGGGATGAAATTGTTCTGAAAAGGGGGATAAAAAAAGGAATACATTGATTTTTTTGTTCCTAATCCTACAAAAATTGCCTTATTCTGACTCAGTTTGACTGTCTGTTCGTTTGTTTGTCCATTTATTGGTTTGTCTGTTCGTTAGTTGTTTTCTTTTTCCCCAACTGATTATTAGATACTATCAATTTTTGTTTGACCCTGTTGATTAAGTTCCCTCCCATTTGCGACACCTTTGAGAAATACATAATCTCCTTGGGCAGAGTGGGAATAAGTTTGATCTCAATTCATTCTCAGTTACCTTGGTTTTGAATGTTGGGAGTGGGAAGGAGATGATATCGCTGCAGATATTGAAGAGAAGCAAAAGACAGATTGGTGTTACAGACGGCAGTCAGCGGCGATCGTTTGGCACCATCTGAAATTGAAAACGAGGGAAATTTGAAATCCGTTTCACCAAATGTCGAGTACAAGTCCAAGAATTTAACCTTCTGCTGCAGTAAAGGGGCATTTTAGTCCTATTCGAGTAGTATAAGTACACAAGTTTTTTTTTTTTTTTTTTTTTTTTGGCGCGTTTTTTTTTTGTAAAAA
>NW_007377457.1:365409-386716 GCF_000475195.1 Diaphorina citri
ACGTGTTTTAACAAACGAACGAGGGTAATAGATTCCTCCCAGATTTGTTTTCTGTAGACGTTTTCCAATTGGGTATCTTAGGGTACGTTCTCAGACGACTATGGCTCTCCAGAAAAGAAAAATTCGGTCCAAAATTTCCGCTCCAGCCGGAATTCGAACCCAGCACCTCCGGGTGGAGTCAGAGGTCACATATGCCTCTCAAAGGGTAATAGATTCCTCCCAGATTTGTTTTCTGTAGACGTTTTCCTATTGGGTATCTTAGGGCACGTTCTCAGACGACTATGGCTCTCCAGAACAGAAAAATTCGGTCCAAAATTTCCGCTCCAGCCGGAATTCGAACCCAGCACCTCCGGGTGGAGTCAGAGGTCACATATGCCTCTCAAACTTGAAGGTTCATTTCTTAGGACACAATTCGTGGTCATCTTGAATCTTGAATTCCATTTCAATCGACTGCTGTGTGA
This sequence comes from Diaphorina citri, assembly GCF_000475195.1. Lineage (NCBI taxonomy): Eukaryota > Metazoa > Arthropoda > Insecta > Hemiptera > Psyllidae > Diaphorina > Diaphorina citri. The sequence continues at coordinate 365,871 of NW_007377457.1, forward strand.
ACGAACTACTTGGACTGTGTTGGTTAAATAACTTGGTTCATTTCAAGTTACACATCTCCTACTGTGGTGATTTATGGTCAGGGGAGTTTGGAAAACTGGCGTTTCGTTTAATCATCTTGGTTTATTTCACTGTGACCGGGATGAAATTGTTCTGAAAAGGGGGATAAAAAAAGGAATACATTGATTTGAGCCTTAAAATACCATTTAATGAATGGGTAAAAGGCAGGGTGGACTAGGTCCAAAAATCGACTTTCTGAGTTATCAATATCGTTGGAAAGAGCGCGAAAAGATCTACTTTTTATATTGGTTGGGAACTTCATTTTAGTGTTGTATTGAAATGAGAGCAAAAACAAAATATCTATCTCTATTTAAACTTTGACTAGTCCTAAACTTTAACTCAATTTATCTCAAAACGCTTTTTTTGGACTTGGTCCACTCTGCCTCTTAGCCATTCTAATAGACGCTTGAGTGATAATCACCAGACAAGGTCAATGTCGAAGGCCTTCTCTACTACCGAACCCCTTTAGAGCTCCATTATTGTGCCCAAATTTTCGAACAAAGGTCGATACAATTCCATGCCTTGGGTGGCATTCAACCCCTGCCTTCCTCTTTGAACCAGGCTCTGAAGTTAACACATTAGCCACAAATGTTTAGTTATACATAATAATAAACCTACCTGTAGTGAGCTCCATTCTTTGTATAGTGTTGTGACTTGGGCTTCAACATTTTTTTCAACCGTGCACTCTGCTTTTGATCATCTGGACTACTCTTGTTCTTGTCTCTCTTCTGCTTTCCGCCATTACTAAGTCTTCTATTGTTCTGGGCAAACTTCTCTGGCTGATACACTGGTTGCTGATAGTACAGTATGGGTTGACTAGGCCCAGGTTTCACAATTGCTGGAGGATTCATTGGCATCTGCTCTTGCTCTGGCTTCCTTTGAATTTTCTTCATGGACTTTTTCGAGCTCATTACCTGTTTACTTTGGCAAGGTGGAGACTCCCAATCTTTTGGAACCTTTCCATTGTGTTTCAACAAATCTGTCTGGTACTCAAGGGGTCTAGTTTGTACTCTGTGATCGTTCTTTAGTGCTGGACTTTTCTGATTTACTTTGCTTGCACTTTCTCTGGGTCTGCATTTGGTAGATTGTTTAGTACTATCACAGGCACACATACATTGTTTACCTGTTTGTTTTGTATTGACAGGGACTATGTCTTCACTACTGCTGGACTCTTCCTCATCATGGTTTTCATTAGTTTCATGACAGTGGTCATCACACTTTGGTTCAGTGGCAACCATGTTGTTCAATTTGTTATTGATCAAGTCCATCAACCTCTTTTCTATTTTATCCAAATGATCATCTACTTTTTCCTTTGACTCTGTTTTTTGATTAGAAGCACTCTTGATATTGGTTGGAGGTGCATTTTCTTTGTTCATATTGAGAATACTTTGCTGTATTTTTTCAAAGTTTGTCTTCATAAACTCCATCTCTTCTGTTCTGTTGTCTTCCAGTGTTTTCAAATGTTTTGTAAGATTACTCAAAGCTTTGTTCTGCATTGTTAGATTGTAGATTTGTTCATTTAAAAATTCTATATGTTTGGTTTGAAACTCCACTATTCTGCACAGCTCACTCACACTATTATGTCCATCTGATCTTTTAAATTGATATGCCATTGCTTCATTATATCTAGTTAGGGGAGGCTCCAAGTTATCTTGAGTCATTGGTGAAACATTTCTCCAGTTGGATTTACTTACAGGCTTCTTATTTACAAGATATTCATCTTCCAGTCTGACCTGATCATGTCTGTTCTGAACATAATCAACATTGGGACTTTGACGTCCCTGAATGTAATTCAAATGATCCATTCTATGGTTTGGTAAGTCATCTTGTTCATATGGAAGCTTGTGAATATTTCTAACTCCTACTTGCTGTGGTTCATAGTTGGTTTTGTAAGGAAGTTTATGAGATCTAACCTCTCTGTACTCTTCATCCTCATGTCTATTATACTGAGTGGGGCTGGAATAGTTGTCATTCTCTTTCCTAGTCACCTGTTCAGTGTCTCTGACAAACATATGCTGATTTTTATATTTCCAAACACTGTATGATTCAACAGGTTCAATCAAATGACTTTCAGTATTGATATGTCTATTTTCCTGACTGTTTTGTCTATCATTATCTAACTCATCTGAGGAACTTTTCACATGGTTAACTCTATCAGATTTAATTAGGTATACAAATTATTAAAGACCAGTAACCTATTCAATAAGTACTGAAGACCCATAGAGGTCCAATTATGTAAAAAAAAGGTTTATGAGCAAGCACTTCTGAAAGCAATTAGGTAATTTTTTCAGCTCTCTAAAATATAAAGTTTGTGTGATTACAACATGAGTTATATAAAAAAAGAACTACTCTTTTCAGTAAAATACTCAGTTAATGAATCAGATCCTAACTCCTTAGACCCCTTATACTTATACCTACAGGAAATGTGAAGACAAGCAAAAGAACAAATAATAATAAAATGAGGGGAAACGTGCACAACTACTTACTTTTCGTGTCCGTGAGTTAGTGTTTAGTAAATCATGTTTGGTTCATATTTTACGGTGGTAGAAAAAAAAAAGAGTTAAACTTCAACATCAAATAAAAGAAAAGTGCACGAATAAGAAACAACAGAACTAGGTACTAAAACCAAAATAGCTTGTAGTTAGAGCTTATCTCTGGATAGTTAGAGCTAATAATTTCAACAGTCTTATTGAACACTTTGAAGATAGTAAACCAACATGATTGAAAAATTGTAGTAGGTAATGTCATTTGGTATGTGATAGTTAGAGCTAATAATTTCAACAGTCTTATTGAACACTTTGAAGATAGTAAACCAACATGATTGAAAAATTGTAGTAGGTAATGTACTAACTGTTTTATTGCAGAAAGGTACTGTGCAAATAATCTAAGTTCAATAGGTATCTAATGGATTTTTCATTCCATTTAAAGCTGATAAAGGTATACTAGAACCAAAACATAGATTACTGTATGTAGTTATTAGGTTAACAATGATGCAATCTAAATCATACAAGACCAAAACAAAACAAATCTGAAGGTAGTGTATATAACATTATTATCCAATGTTGGCACACTCTAATAAATATAAATAAAAAAAATCTGAAGGTAGATATTTTATCATTGACCTTGATGTATACGTTACCAAAGTATTTGGAAAGTTTATAATTAGCTAATTTTTTTAATTCGCAGATGCACTATAAATTCTCTTTAATTCTTTCTTCACAGTTTCTGAGTTCAATATCTAATGGATTTTTCATTCCATTTAAAGCTGATAAAGGTATACTAGAACCAAAACATAGACTACTGTATGTAGTTATTAGGTTAACAATGATGCAATCTAAATCATACAAGACCAAAACAAATCTGAAGGTAGATATTTTATCATTGACCTTGATGTATACATTACCAAAGTATTTGGAAAGTTTATAATTAGCTAATTTTTTTAATTCGCAGATGCACTATAAATTCTCTTTAATTCTTTCTTCACAGTCTCTTCAATTCTTTTCTTAAATTATTTTAATGTTGGTAGTATTGAAAAACCGAAATTTTAAGAAGCAATCAAATATACATATTAGTTTAGATTTCATCTTAGCAAACTTTCAGGGCTTTTGCTAAATGACAATCGCCTCAGTAAGAAAAATAATGTCAGTAGTTTGTACATTGATCTCTTGGGTCAGAATTTTAGTTACTAGTAATTAAGTACATAAATCTATTATCCTACCTATTATACCATTTAATTAGACAAAAAGGGCAAACAATAGCTAGCAAAAACACTCAAATATTCATCATTTTCTTAAAATTTTCCTTATCTTAGTCCTTCAACTCTTTATTTTTTCATCATTTTCTTAATTTTTTCCCCATCTTAGTCCTTCAACTTTTTAGTTTTTCAATCTCTCATACATGGTGCTCTTAGTACTCCCCCCAGTATTTTAAATTTCGAGTAGCTCCATAATAGTGTGTTTCTAGTTTTTACCTTTAGACCCGTCGCACATGGAAAGCGTAGTCGCCTGAAAAACCAAAAACGCCTGAAAAACTCTATGATTCTCTTAGGTTTGATTTCTCAGGTGACTAGGTGCGACTACGCTTCCAAATTGGCAGTTTCAATGTACAATAAACATCAGAGTGCCTAAAAAAAAAAAAAGTGAAAAACAAACAAATAAACTACAGTGAGCACTTTCAAAGAAGTTATTTTACCTTTCCCATTACATCCATCACCACTAAGACGAGATGTCAATCTCAAATATTTTTCCCCTCAATTTTTATTTATTTGGAGCATAGTAAGTTGATCATAAACGGTAGTATACTCGTAGTTTACATAGTACAAGGGTCAATATAACCCCCTCAATTTTTATTTATTTGGAGCATAGTAAGTTGATCATAAACGGTAGTATACTCGTAGTTTACATAGTACAAGGGTCAATATAAATACATTGTAAAAGAACAAACAAAAATAGCTCTAAAATTGTTCAATGGGATAGCCGTTTTACATGACAAAATTACATGATGGACATTGGACAACAATAAACATCAGAGTGCCTAAAAAAAAAAAAGTGAAAAACAAACAAATAAACTACAGTGAGCACTTTCAAAGAAGTTATTTTACCTTTCCCATTACATCCATCACCACATTGTCCCACCACCTGATTGGTTACCCACCATGTCACTGGTGTTTCCTACTCTGTTTTGGTTTCAACTTACCACCGGTATACGGATCGTATTGAGGATTGAGCTTGGTTTTAGTCTTGTTGAAAGTCACTCTGAGGACAAATTTTCAATTAGGTTATTAATATTTAAGGAGTTCCATTAGTGCAGTGTATTCACAACTGTGGGAATTGCGGTTCAATTCCCAGCAGCGTCATAAAAAGTACACATTTTCGTGACGTACGGAAATTTTGATTTTTTTCTAGCCCCGAAATAGCCTATTTTAAAATACGCGGAATAATTTCAGCAACAGTAAACTTGCAAAGTATTTGCTACAAAGCCCTTTTTCGGAGTGAGGTCTGTAGTTCATTGAATTACTAGTAATTTTTTTCCAAGGCTTTATGGCAGAATTCTCACACAGTGAGCTCTATTATTAGTTCGTACCTTTTACTATTAGGAGAATCGTCGACGAAGCTGATGCCCATTTTCTTGAACTGATCAATGGTGGCCATACGCACTTGTACGGTTGAGAGTAGTAATTTACTGCTGGTGTAAAGCTGTAAAGGTACTCTTTACTATTGTTCTAAGGAAGAAGTATAATAGAGCGCTATCATTGTTTCACCGTACCTTTTACTATTAGGAGAATCGTCGACGAAGCTGATGCCCATTTTCTTGAACTGATCAATGGTGGCCATACGCACTTGTACGGTGCGATATTGATCGTCCGGCATATCACATGCTTGCTCTTCATTACCCTGCTGATTACCTTGGAGAAGCTTGTGCACTTTGCCCTAGGGGAAAAGAATAGTAAGATTTACCCTATAAACTCATACCAACAAGTGAAGCACTCAGTGGAGTAGTCGGGCGGAATTTATCCTGAACGGATAAGGTTCGTTCTCGGAATGGCTGGCTTCCTCCTATCCTGTATTCCTTCTCTCTTCGCCTTCGGGACGATAAGAGATTGGCAGTTACAGTTCCCTCTACCAAACCTCAAGGCTTGAGAAATGTAGGGTTCAGCCGTTATTTACGACCAAAGTTTTGAAAAAAAAAAAGCTCGCGTTTCTCAGGACTTTCTTTTATACATTTCCCCCTCCCTGTTTTAAGTTTTTATTCGAGGACTAATTTTCTGAGCTCGCGTTTCTCAGGACTTTCTTTTATACATTTCCCCCTCCCTGTTTTAAGTTTTTATTCGAGGACTAATTTTCTGAGTCTACTTTTTACTTTTTTGTATCTACTTATTATTTACTTTGATTTTATACTCACAACAACATTATTGTAGAACGTGGGCCAGGGAGCTCCATCATCTTCCTGATCATTAGATTCCTCGGATACCTCTCTGAAACGAAAATCAAGGGAAAAATCGTTCTGTTAAAATTACCATTAAGGAAGAAATGGCAACTTTATCGTTTTCGCTTACGTACTTACTTGGTTTTGTTAAGGACCGGTTTCGCCTTACGGCATCGGTAGTCCTAATCAGATTTAGAACACACGTCGCGTCCTGTCCTCCCTTTTTTGATTTTGTGACTTGTCCCGCTTTTCTCTTCGATTTCGGGACGATAAAAACCTCCGTTCTTACAGTTCCCTCTATGTCACAAAAGATCTAACCAGATCACAGTGACCAAGGGCGTTTATTAAAACCGATGGCTCTACTTATACAGTTCCCTCTATCAAAACTCCATTTGAAGAGTGACAATTACCGGTTTTCGACGTCTTCATTCTCACTATCATCAGTCTCACTGGAGCTGCTCTGGTACTCTCCCATGTCTATGTGTACAGACGCTTCAGGAGAAGGAATGTGCTCGTTGATAACCGGCAACTCTCGTGCGTTCAACGTCAAGGAGTGTTCTTCGTTCATGAGAGTGCTTTCGGGTCTGAAAATAATACATTGTATTGTTTTGTACAAAGCTTATGGCACCTGAGATCAATGTGATTGCCCAATTTTTTTAGCCTTAAAATACCATTTAATGAATGGGTAAAAGGCAGGGTGGACTAGGTCCAAAAATCGACTTTCTGAGTTATCAATATCGTTGGAAAGAGCGCGAAAAGATCTACTTTTTATATTGGTTGGGAACTTCATTTTAGTGTTGTATTGAAATGAGAGCAAAAACAAAATATCTATCTCTATTTAAACTTTGACTAGTCCTAAACTTTAACTCAATTTATCTCAAAACGCTTTTTTTGGACTTGGTCCACTCTGCCTCTTAGCCATTCAATTGAGAGAGCGTCTTACCTAAGGTCCATGCATCCTGATGGTCTGAAGATTTGACCACAGTACTCCATAGCTCTTCCTTCAGAATACCGAGTGAGTCTTTCTGCTTTCCACCATTACTCAGTCTTCTATTGTTCTGGACAAACTTGTCTGGTTGATAGACTGGTTGCTGATAGTAGAGTATGGGTTGACTAGGCCCAGATTTCACAATTGCTGGAGGATTAATTGCCATCTGTTCAACTTGCTCTGGCTTCCTTTGAATTTTCTTCATGGACTTTTTCGAGCTCATTACCTGTTTACTTTGGCAAGGTGGAGACTCCCAATCTTTCGAAACCTTCCCATTGTGTTTCAACAAATCTGTCTGGTATTCAAGCTGTCTATTTTGTACTCTGTGATCGTTCTTTAGTGCTGGACTTTTCTGATTTACTTTGCTTGCACTTTCTCTGGGTCTGCATTTGGTAGATTGTTTAGTACTATCACAGGCACACATACATTGTTTACCTGTTTGTTTTGTATTGACAGGGACTATGTCTTCACTACTACTGGATTCTTCCTCATCATCTTGGTTTTCATTAGTTTCATGACAGTGGTCATCACACTTTGGTTCAGTGGTAACCATGGTGTTTAATTTGTTATTGATCAAGTCCATCAACCTCTTTTCTATTTTATCCAAATGATCATCTACTTTTTCCTTTTCCTTGGACTCTGTTTTTTGATTAGAAGCACTCTTGGCTGGACTCTTCCTCATCATGGTTTTCATTAGTTTCATGACAGTGGTCATCACACTTTGGTTCAGTGGCAACCATGTTGTTCAATTTGTTATTGATCAGGTCCATCAACCTCTTTTCTATTTTATCCAAATGATCATCTACTTTTTCCTTTTCCTTGGACTCTGTTTTTTGATTAGAAGCACTCTTGAGTCCATCAACCTCTTTTCTATTTTATCCAAATGATCATCTACTTTTTCCTTTGACTCTGTTTTTTGATTAGAAGCACTCTTGATATTGGTTGGAGGTGCATTTTCTTTGTTCATATTGAGAATACTTTGCTGTATTTTTTCAAAGTTTGTCTTCATAAACTCCATCTCTTCTGTTCTGTTGTCTTCCAGTGTTTTCAAATGTTTTGTAAGATTACTCAAAGCTTTGTTCTGCATTGTTAGATTGTAGATTTGTTCATTTAAAAATTCTATATGTTTGGTTTGAAACTCCACTATTCTGCACAGCTCACTCACACTATTATGTCCATCTGATCTTTTAAATTGATATGCCATTGCTTCATTATATCTAGTTAGGGGAGGCTCCAAGTTATCTTGAGTCATTGGTGAAACATTTCTCCAGTTGGATTTACTTACAGGCTTCTTATTTACAAGATATTCATCTTCCAGTCTGACCTGATCATGTCTGTTCTGAACATAATCAACATTGGGACTTTGACGTCCCTGAATGTAATTCAAATGATCCATTCTATGGTTTGGTAAGTCATCTTGTTCATATGGAAGCTTGTGAATATTTCTAACTCCTACTTGCTGTGGTTCATAGTTGGTTTTGTAAGGAAGTTTATGAGATCTAACCTCTCTGTACTCTTCATCCTCATGTCTATTATACTGAGTGGGGCTGGAATAGTTGTCATTCTCTTTCCTAGTCACCTGTTCAGTGTCTCTGACAAACATATGCTGATTTTTATATTTCCAAACACTGTATGATTCAACAGGTTCAATCAAATGACTTTCAGTATTGATGTGTCTATTTTCCTGACTGTTTTGTCTATCATTATCTAACTCATCTGAGGAACTTTTTACATGGTTAACTCTATCAGATTTATTTATCTTGTTTGGGGTTGATGGCTTGGATTTCTGTTTATTGGGAGTCATGAATTGTTTGGTAGTATCTTGTTTGGGGTTGATGGCTTGGATTTCTGTTTATTGGGAGTCATGAATTGTTTGGTAGTTTTCTGTGATAATTCTTGAACACTGTATTCAACAGGGTCAGAATTGCCAGGACTGCTACTACCTCTTTCCCTCAAGGCTTCAGATACCATTTTCATGGAGCTTCTGGTTGCTTTCTCCAGTAGAGGTTGTCTGTTGTCCCTGAATGTAATTCAAAATATCCATTCTATGGTTTGGTAAGTCATCTTGTTCATATGGAAGCTTGTGAATATTTCTAACTCCTACTTGCTGTGGTTCATAGTTGGTTGCCATTCACTATCAGTGCCCTAAATCACCAAAGTATGGAAAAGTATCTTACAAGTGTAATAGCCAATGGAAAAGCAGAATTTTGAATTTGAACGAATCATGTCAAAATATGGAATTGTAAATACTTTTCCATACTTTGGTGATTTAGGGCACAGGTAGATCTGACAGGTACACCTGAACAGGTGCGCCTGTCAGGTCTACCTGATAGTGGCCAGCCTTAATGAGATGGAAATATTTTTGCAAGAGGGAAGGTTTGTTAACACTTGTTGTTGTGTACATTTTTATCTTGAATTATTTTGTTGTAGGTGATAGAGAAACGAATTCGTGGTTGTCAAATACTCTCACACATGTACGAGCATACATTGTTTGGATTTGGCGACGTGAAGACAGCCACTCGGAGGTAATGTGACTTGCGGTTTGATGTTCGAAAGTAGAGAAGAGAAAAAGTGGCGATTAAAGATAATTTTCCTTTAGAAGTGTTGTTGTCAAATGTCAAGGAACATGGCCACTAGGCCATTCTCCCTTAAAGAAGTGTTATCAAGCTTATTCGTGTTTCACGGGAGCTACACGCAGGGAGCATATCAGTTGTTGTTGTGTACATTTTTATCTTGAATTATTTTGTTGTAGGTGATAGAGAAACGAATTCGTGGTTGTCAAATACTCTCACACATGTACGAGCATACATTGTTTGGATTTGGCGACGTGAAGACAGCCACTCGGAGGTAATGTGACTTGCGGTTTGATGTTCGAAAATAGAGAAAAGAAAAAGTGGCGTTTAAAGATAATTTTCCTTTAGAAGTGTTGTTGTCAAATGTCAAGGAACATGGCCACTAGGCCATTCTCCCTTAAAGAAGTGTTATCAAGCTTATTCGTGTTTCACGGGAGCTACACGCAGGGAGGATATCAGCCTGAAATTTCCCTTGTTCAAGAAATAGCAAAAGTTGAGTGCAAAGGGCATCCACTTGTAAAATTTTTGTAGCCCAAACAAAGCAATCACCCTAGCCAGGGCTGATTAAGAGGCTGACGAAAAACGCCGACCCCGTCTAAACACGGGAAAAGGCAAAAAAGGAGAGCATTTCCCTGAAATTTCCCTTGTTCAAGAAATAGCAAAAGTTGAGTGCCAAGGGCATCCACTTGTAAAATTTTTGTAGCCCAAACAAAGTAATCACCCTAGCCAGGGCTGATTAAGAGGCTGACGAAAAACGCCGACCCCGTCTAAACACGGGAAAAGGCAAAAAAGGAGAGCATTTCAATAATTAAATCTCTTTTATTCTCACAGGATTTCACTTCTCTGTCACAAGATTCTGATCAAGCAGCTCAAGTCCTGGTTTTTCAACGGCACTCTCTTGGATCCTCATGAGGAAAATTTCAATAATTAAATCTCTTTTATTCTCTCAGGATTTCACTTCTCTGTCACAAGATTCTGATCAAGCAGCTCAAGTCCTGGTTTTTCAACGGCACTCTCTTGGATCCTCATGAGGAATTTTTCATCCGTAGTGTGAAGATAGCCACGGTGACGACTGGAGATAATCCTCATGATAACACAATAGCTACCATGCTCAACTCTACAGTTATGACTGCCATGTCTCTGGTTAGAAAGCAAAATACATCATTTACTTTTATCATATTTCTTTGTGGTGAAGTTGAGAGCTTCTTCACAATTTTTGTGAATATCACAGCATTACTAAGAGCCTCCTTTACCATTTATGACATTATATATATTTTTTTCTTTATACTCTGGTAATGCCGCCACTGGTCTCTACTCGATTAAAGTAGCTACTCAATTGTCCTCACGAGGCTGAGTGCACCCCGAACTCCAAGCACTATGTACAGAAATTTGTTTGTAGAAATCAACATCAAATCAAATCATGGTATCTTTGTGTTAAAGTAGAGAGCTTTCTCACAACTTTGTGGGTATCACAGTATTACAAGTCTTTCATTTACTTTTACTCAATCACCATATATTTATTATCGCTCGTCTCTTCGACTTGTAATGCCGCCACTGGTCGCTACTCGATTAAAGGCTACTCAATTGTCCCCTCACGAGGTTGAGTGCACCCCGAACTCCAAGCAAAGAGCCGAAAAAACCACCTCGGCTCCGCCGGGAATCGAACCCGGACCTCCTGCGTGCAAGCCTAGTGTGATACCCACTCGGCCACGGATGTTGCTTGTTTGTAGAAATCATCTTTTAGGTGGTACCATGGCTTTGGAACTTAAGTGATTTATGGCCGGGACCACAGTCAGAGTTGAAACCCAGTTTAAGTTTAACTCTTGGATTGAGCAATCTGATTGGCTGAAATTTTTAAACTCAACGAACAATTCGAAAAAAAAAAAATGAAAAAAAAAAAATCTGGTGTGAACATCACACGACTTTCCTTATCCTATGGAATGGTGCTTATTTGGGTGTTCTGTTGTAACATTTACAATTCCGCCGGAAATCGAACCCGGACCTCCTGCGTGCAAGCCTAGTGTGATACCCACGCAGCCACGGAGGTTGCATCATTTACCTTTATTAAAATTGTAAAAAAAAAAAAAAAGAGGGAACCGTAACTGCTAAGGTCTTATCGTCCTAAAAGCGAAGAGAGAAGGAAGACAGAATAGGAGAAAGTCAGCCGTTCCGCGAGGGACCTTATTTGTTTTAGGATAAAATCCTTCCCAGGTTCGATATCCGAGTCGATTTTTTTTCCGGCTTTGTGAACTAAGCCTCGTGAGGACAATTGAGTAGCGACCGGTCGTCGTAATCTTGGGTATGTGATTCATCAGAAAATTCAAAATCAGAGGCACAGAAAATTTCAAATCAATGTTACCACATGTCTAGAAAGCACTTTATTTTCAATAGCTATAACTTGTTTAAATTCCATTCATTTCAGGGATTCGCAAGCCAAGACAAATCCTATGTGAAAGAGTATGAAATCAAGATCGATATGTTACCTTGTTATATTCACGTGAGACTGGCCAATCAAATTCTGTTCATTGGAGAAACCATCCTAATGCTGTCATGTGATACAGGTACAAGAGTATATCCATCGTTTTACTGTGGCAAATAGCTGTCTGGCTGGGGGACGTTAAACAGGGAGAAGACCAGCATTAGTCTGGCTGGGGAACTTTAACAGGGAGTATACCAGCCTGCATTTCCCTTGCTAAAGAAATAGCAACGGTTGAATGCGAAGGGCACCCACTCGTAAAATTTGTAGCCAAATAGACCAGCTTAGTCTGGCTGGGGAACTTTAACAGGGACTATACCAGCCTGCATTTCCCTTGCTAAAGAAATAGCAACGGTTGAATGCGAAGGGCACCCACTCGTAAAATTTGTAGCCAAAACCAAATGTCAGTCCAAAGCAATCACCCTAGTTAGGGCTGATTGAAAGCTGACGAAAAACGCCGACCCCGTCTGTACACGAGAAAAGGCGAAGAAAAAGAATTCACGAAGGAGCCCCTTTTCTGTAATAAAATTAAAATATTCATATTTTTATGCAAACTTTTTTCCCCCTCGGTTACAGATTCGAATGGTTTGAAAAGCGTAAAGAATTTCTTCGAAGAACGTGAGGATGAGTTGAGGTTGGAACTTGACTCTCTGGTTACTGAAGAAGTATTTCATGTGATAAGACTCGAGAAAATTGTCGACACGCTCAAGTTTTGTGTTACCAAGGTACGGATTATTCATCTACGATTAATATGATTATTACTCTTTTTAAGAGGTTGCATAGAGGGAACTTTAATTTCTAAGGTCTTATCGCCCCTAAATCGAAGAGTGAAGGAAGACAGGATTTTATACAGGATAGAAGAAAGCCAGATGTTCTGATAACGAACCTGTTTGGGATAAAATCCATCCCAGGTGGGAATAATTAACAAGAAAAATTGCCTATGAACTAATCCCTTTGGATTTGTAAACAATAATGAACATCATTGCAGTAAACCACAACAGGTGGTCATAACGAAAAACTCCATATTTATGTTCCTATACCTATTACAAAGCAAAGTCCATTTTCTTCCTTACATAGCTAAAGCGCCTAATGAAAAAAAAAAAAAAAAAAAAAAAAAAAAACCCCCCTGAAGGAGCCCCTTTTCTGTAATAAAATTAAAATATTCATATTTTTATGCAAACTTTTTCCCCCTCGGTTACAGATTCGAATGGTTTGAAAAGCGTAAAGAATTTCTTCGAAGAACGTGAGGATGAGTTGAGGTTGGAACTTGACTCTCTGGTTACTGAAGAAGTATTTCATGTGATAAGACTCGAGAAAATTGTCGACACGCTCAAGTTTTGTGTTACCAAGGTACGGATTATTCATCTACGATTAATATGATTATTACTCTTTTTAAGAGGTTGCATAGAGGGAACTTTAATTTCCAAGGTCTTATTGTACTGATATCCATTCTCAAACATAAGGGAAACTTCAGGTACCTCAGGCTTCAGAGCATTTTCCTGAAAAAGAGAATACAAACAAAACAATATAGTACTTATAAAAAATACTAAGAGAGACAGATCTCATAATATAATTGTTCTCACAATCTGTTCTTCCCATGTTGACCCAGCTTAGGTACCATTCCCATGTTCACTTAGGTAAATGGAAAGTGATGTCTCTTATCAGCTTATCACCCATCTTACAAGGACATCCTGTAGTAGGTATGTCCTATGTTGCTCATCAGATGGGTACATGCTACAAGAGGCCACATGAGTCTAATGTAGCAAAACAACGGTAATGATCAACTTTTTACTTTTTAACTTACATGAAAAGATGATGGTTTGGGCACATTCCGAGGGAGTAGATCAGCACTTATAAGATCATTGGTATTCATTGTGTGCTTGTCCTTTGGGACAACCAGGGTAAGGATGGTATTAAAAACACCAAATATCAAATTACCAAGTAAATTAAAAAGTTAAAAATGTGATTTAATTCAAAAGATTCTAAGGGCATAGGGGCACTGATAAGAATGGGGGGGTGTTCTGGCTGTGGCTGTTTTCAGCAGTATATTTAAAATTAAAATGGACAATGACAAGGTGAATAAAAGTTGTGTTTTGGATTTTATTCACCCCAAAAAGTTAAAGCTGATTGATAAAACTTTTTCCAGGAGGAAAAATGATACATAGCAACGGAAACAAAAGGGAAACGGGGGGAAAAGTGGAAAACTTGAAAAAACGGAAAACTCAAAATTCAAATAAAAACGAATTTCCCTCCCATCATTTCCATGTCCCATGATCCTTAGCAAGAATGGTTCACACGATGCCCATTTTTGATTTTATTTTTTAATAAAAATTAAATAAAATAAATGCTATTCCCATTGAATTTATTCATAATCAAGTATTTTAAGGCCCTTATTGAGATATGAGATATTTTAAATCATTTGTGAACTAAATTCAAGGGTTTTCCTTAAAATTCCCTCAAAAAATCATAACCATCGAAAATATTCCCATCTGTACTGATATCCATTCTCAAACATAAGGGAAACTTCTGGTACCTCAGGCTTCAGAGCATTTTCCTGAAAAAGGGAATACAAACAAAACAATATAGTACTTATAAAAAATACCAAGAGACAGATCTCATATAATATAATTGTTCTCACAATCTGTTCTTCCCATGTTGACCCAGCACTTAGGTAAATGGATAGTGTTGTCTCTTATCAGCTTATCACCCATCTTACAAGGACATCCTGTAGTAGGTATGTCCTATGTTGCTCATCAGATGGGTACATGCTACAAGAGGCCACATGAGTCTAATGTAGCAAAACAACGGTAATGACTTTTCAACTTACATGAAAAGATGATGGTTTGGGCACATTCCGAGGGAGTAGATCAGCACTTATGAGATCATTGGTATTCATTGTTTGCTTGTCCTTTGGGACAACCAGGGTAAGGATGGTATTAAAAACACCAAATATCAAATTATCAAGTAAATTAAAAAGTTAAAAATGTGATTTAATTCAAAAGATTCTAAGGGCATAGGGGCACTGATAAGAATGGGGTGTTCTGGCTGTGACTGTTTTCAGCAGTATATTTAAAATGGACAATTACTAGGTGAATAAAAGTTGTGTTTTGGATTTTATTCACCCCAAAAAAGTTAAAGCTGATTGATAAAACTTTTTCCAGGAGGAAAAATGCTGTTTTCAGCAGTATATTTAAAATGGACAAATACTAGGTGAATAAAAGTTGTGTTTTGGATTTTATTCACCCCAAAAAAGTTAAAGCTGATTGATAAAACTTTTTCCAGGAGGAAAAATGATACATAGCAACGGAAACAAAAGGGAAACGGGGGGAAAACTTGAAAAAAACGGAAAACTCAAAATTCAAATAAAAACGAATTTCCCTCCCATCTTCCATGTCCCATGATTCTTAGCAAGAATGATTCACACGATGCCCATTTTTGATTTTATTTTTTTAATAAAAATTAAACAAAATAAATGCTATTCCCATTGAATTTATTCATAATCAAGTATTTTAAGGCCCTTATTGAGATATTTTAAATCATTTGTGAACTAAATTCAAGGGTTTTCCTTAAAATTCCCTCAAAAAATCATAACCATCGAAAATATTCCCATGTAACGTCCTCAGGGAATCCTGGTTTCTCTGGACGAGGCTTATTTGTAACCATGGAAACCAAGGAGGACGGAAACGATGGATTTCAAAAAATGAAGCCTGAAATTTTGGAGCGCGAACTTTTGAAAAAATGCAAAAAATACAACGACCGGAAAATCGGGAAAATTTGCTGATTGCTGAACTGAGGTAAAATCTTTCCTTTCCAACTAACTGATGGTGTTCCGAGTTTATAGCTGATATCTGGAAGACCCTTCAAAAGTTTTGACGACAGCTGAAAGTTCTCAAAGAAGGAACAACAGGCTTATTTGTAACCATGGAAACCAAGGAGGACGAAAACGATGGATTTCAAAAAATGAAGCCTGAAATTTTGGAGCGCGAACTTTTAAAAAAATGCAAAAAATACAACGACCGGAAAAACGGGAAAATTTGCTGATTGCTGAACTGAGGTAAAATCTTTCCTTTCCAACTGACTGATGGTGTTCCGAGTTTATAGCTGATATCTGGAAGACCCTTCAAAAGTTTTGACGACAGCTGAAAGTTCTCAAAGAAGGAACAACTAGGACCTTCAGGTAAATCAACTTTGGGCTGGATAGACCAACTGGTACCTTGTACTTTATGTAGGTATGTATCCTAGCTTACCCATCTTGAGGCACCTCTCTTATCAGAAAATTTTCTGATTAGTATGGTGTTTTAATTTACAAGCGGTAATTATTGTGTATCCTAGCTTACCCATCTTGAGGCACCTCTCTTATCAGAAAATTTTCTGATTAGTATGGTGTTTTAATTTACAAGCGGTAATTATCCAGAAGTCACGTCCGTGGAAAAGAAAAACTCCTTCTTGCATTTAACCTAACCCTATGTTAACACTAATCACTGCTCTAATTGTGAAAACTCCTTCTTGCATTTGACCTAACCTTATAATAACACTGGTCACTGCTTGTTTGTGCCAGTTCCTTTGGTAGCAGTATTCCACAGACGTGACTTCTGCACAAGTACCTTACAAGCTAATGGAGCAAAGAATATTCTAGGAGTATTTGTACAAACATTCAATTTTAGTCAAGTTCTCTTGGAGGGTTTGTACCACATCTGCTTTGTAAGTGCTAGGGAGCTAGGGCAAGGGTTTGATTCCCACCTGGTTCAGATTTTATCCTTAGCAGACTGTTTGTTCTCAGAACAGCTGGCTTCTTGCAAATTATGATGGACATTTCAACAAAAATCTGCCTTCTTGTAAGGGGTAATGTAGAGGTACCTAACTCATATCATACCACAACCTTTGTCACATATGCCTTCAAATACTTACCAATATTTATTATTGTTTCAGTTATGCTATATTCATCAAATAAGGTATCACAGAGTTAAAATGGAAACCTAGTGAAAAATGAAGCCTGAAATTTTGGAGCGCGAACTTTTGAAAAATTAAAAATGCAAAAAATAAAAATACAACGACCGGAAAATCGGGAAAATTTGCTGATTGCTGAACTGAGGTAAAATCCGTAAAATATTTCCTTTCCAACTAACTGATGGTGTTCCGAGTTTATAGCTGAAGACCCTTCAAAAGTTTTGACGACAGCTGAAAGTTCTCAAAGAAGGAACAACCTTGTACTATAAGGTAGGTGTGTATCCTAGCTTGCCCATCTTGAAGCACCTCTCTTATCAGAAAAATTTCCGATTGGTATGGTGTTTTAATTTACAAGCGGTAATTATGCAGAAGTCACATCCGTGGAAAAGAAAAGCTCCTTTTTGTATTTAACCTAACCCTTTAATAACACTAATCTCTGCTCTAATTGTGAAAACTCCTTCTTGCATTTAACCTAACCCTATAATAACACTGGTCACTGCTCGTTTGTGCCAGCTCCTTTGGTAGCAATATTCCACGGACGCGACTTCTGCACAAGTACCACCAAGTTTTCTTGGAGGGTTTGTACCACATCTGCTTTGTAAGTGCTAGGGAGCTAGGGCAAGGGTTTGATTCCCACCTGGTTCAGATTTTATTCTTAGCAGACTTTTTGTTCTCAGAACAGCTGGCTTCTTGCAAATTATGATGGACATTTCAACAAAAATCATCTATTCAGTCACAAAAATGTACGTAGCTCTGCCTTCTTGTAAGGGGTAATGTAGAGGTACCTAACTCATATCATACCACAACCTTTGTCACATATCCCTTCAAATACTTACCAATATTTATTATTGTTTCAGTTATGCTATATTCATCAAATAAGGTATCACAGAGTTAAAATGGAAACCTAGTTCTAAATGAAGAAGTAGATGACAGATTTTTCTGTTTGATCCTCTGAATCAAAAATACAGTCAACATGTTTCATGAAATATTGCTGTGTTTAAGTGGACTTCCAAACAGTTTGCAAGAAGATGTAAGTATTGAAGGACTTCCAGTTTACCCTTTAATAGGTATACAAATTATTAAAGACCGGTAACCTATTCAATAAGCACTGAAGACCCATAGAGGTCCAATTATGTAAAAAAAAAGGTTTATGAGCAAGCACTTCTGAAAGCAATTAGGTAATTTTTTCAGCTCTCTAAAATATAAAGTTTGTGTGATTACAACTACAAATTATTAAAGACCAGTAACCTATTCAATAAGCACTGAAGACCCATAGAGGTCCAATTATGTAAAAAAAAAAGGTTTATGAGCAAGCACTTCTGAAAGCAATTAGGTAATTTTTTCAGCTCTCTAAAATATAAAGTTTGTGTGATTACAACAATTTCTTTTTTGATTTTAGATTGCCAACATTTCTGAATTGGAAGACATTCTCCATCCATCTGAATTGAAACTGTTGGAAAAAGTTCTGGTGATTGCCAATGACTACACTACTGTGAAACAGTTCATTGAAATTAATTTGTATGATAAAGACAGCACCTCATCTCAAGATATTGGTAAATATAATATTATCTTTTTTTCATTATTAAGAAAAAATAAAGAGTTAATAACCAGGATAGTGATCTCTTTTGACTAGTTATAGTTTTGTGATGCCAAGGGTTAGATCATACAGCTGTACTACATGGGAGAAAGATAAGGTCTTTGAATAAATTGGAATTTTTCTATTCAGGGGCTTCCTGAAGCTAGCATTTTGGGGACATTGCTACAGACCTCTTTATTTATCAAAATTTTCCTTTATTGCTTGCTACTTTATTTACCAAAATCTTCTTCCTGTTTTTTGCTACTTTATTTACCAAAATCTTCTTCCCTTTCTCTGTTTTTAGTTCCCACTGGCCTCTCCATGAAAGCAGATGCAGGCTTGTGGATATTGGTAAATATAATATTATCTTTTTTTCATTATTAAAAAATAAAGAGTTAATAACCAGGATAGTGATCTCTTTTGACTAGTTATAGTTTTGTTATGCCAAGGGTTAGATCATACAGCTGTACTACATGGGAGAAAGATAAGGTCTTTGAATAAATTGGAATTTTTCTATTCAGGGGCTTCCTGAAGCTAGCATTTTGGGGACATTGCTACAGACCTCTTTATTTATCAAAATTTTCCTTTATTGCTGTTTTTGCTACTTTATTTACCAAAATCTTCTTCCCTTTCTCTGTTTTTAGTTCCCACTGGCCTCTCCATGAAAGCAGATGCAGGCTTGTACTTGAAAGCTTTCTGCGAGGGTCTCTTTCAGTCTCTGGAACCCTACAGGCAAGATTTGAAAAATCTGGAAACTCAATTCTTCAATGGGCCTCACAGCACCTCAATCACAACTGTACTGTACACATTTGAGAAACATCATCCTCTCCTGGAGTTCATGGTGAAAATCATCAGAGAGGTAAGTTTAATAGGTGCATATGAACATCCGACCATTCACTATCAGGTAGACCTGACAGGTACACCTGAACAGGTGCGCCTGTCAGGTCTACCTGATAGTGGCCAGCCTTAATGAGATGGAAATATTTTTGCAAGAGGGACATACATATTTCATGCATCCACCCACCTACCAAAAATTGGTCCAAATGGTTTACCATCTACAAGTTATCCAATCCAGTCCATCTCCCATCCGTTCTACATGAGTTTAATTCATTTCATTCGTTTAACATCTGCATGTCACATTATTTTGACGTCACATCACCCATTATGTATAATCTTTTTAAAGAGTTTTCTTCCGTGATATTACGTCCTGATTTTTTCGAAGTGCAAAATACAAAGCACGAAGTTTTCTCCGAAAATTGGGCCAGTACCAACTTTCTTAGCGATATAACTTGTATAAGTTGTTTTAAGGATATAACTTGAGTATTTAGGGAACTTTTAAGTTATAGCCCTGAAAACACTTTTCATTCACTTTACACTTTTTTTTCATACGCTTTACACTTTTTTTTCGTACACTTTACACTTTTTTTTCATACACTTTACATCTTTTTTTTTCATACACTTTACACTTTTTTTTCATACACTTTACACTTTTTTTTCATTCACTTTACACTCCTTTGTTTCTTCCTCAGATTTAAACCAGGCGCTCATCCAGTCTGCACGAAGCTTACTCAACATTGACGAGAACGTGATCAGCAAGTTTAACTTCACCGTGGTGAAGAATCCAAACGGTAGGTAATCATCAACATTCTAGGTCAATGGAATCAAATTTCAATGTTGGGATTTTTTGGTAAAGTTAAGCGATAGTCTGGCTTTAGGACTTTAAACAAAGAGGATACCAGTCTGAATTTCCCTTGCTAAAGAAATAGCAAAGATTGAGTGCGAGGGGCATCCACTCGAAAAATGGGACTTTAAACAAAGAGGATACCAGTCTGAATTTCCCTTGCTAAAGAAATAGCAAAGATTGAGTGCGAGGGGCATCCACTCGAAAAATTTCTAGCCCAAACCAAATGTCAGCCCAAAGCAATCATCCTATTTAGGGCTGATTGAGAGGCTGACGAAAAACGCCAACCCCGTCTGTACATGGGAAAAGGTGAAGAAGAAGACTGAAGTTAAGCGACGTTGCTTCTGGTTGCCAGATGGATGACCAGCTGGTCAGTTGAGTGTTATGTTGGGTTCTAGACAAAAAAAAAAAAAAAAAAAAAAAAAAAAAAAAATTACAATAACAAGGCTGACGAAAAACGCCAACCCCGTCTGTACATGGGAAAAGGTGAAGAAGCAGACTGAAGTTAAACGACGTTGCTTCTGGTTGCCAGATGGATGACCAGCTGGTCAGTTGAGTGTTATGTTGGGTTTTAGACAAAAAAAAAAAAAAAAAAAAAAAAAAAAAAAAAAACTCAGAAAAC
>NW_007377457.1:386726-423749 GCF_000475195.1 Diaphorina citri
TCCAAGCTCCAAGGCAATGTCACCAGCTTTGCTGCAAAAAGTAAGTTTCAACTTATATTTTATGTGTACTTATATTTTATACATATTTCATGCATCCACCCACCTACCAAAAATTGGTCCAAATGGTTTACCATCTACACTCTACAGGTATCCAATCCAGTCCATCTCCCATCCGTTCTACATGAGTTTAATTCATTTCATTCGTTTAACATCTGCATATCACATTATTTTGACGTCACATCACCCATTATGTATAATCTCTTAGAGTTTTCTTCCGTGATATTACGTTCTGAGTTTTTCGAAGTGCAAAATACAAAGCACGAAGTTTTTTCCGAAAATTGGGCCAGTACCAACTTTCCTAGCGATATAACTTGTATAAGTTGTTTTAAGGATATAACTTGAGTATTTAGGGAAGTTTTAAGTTATAGCCCTGAAAACACTTTTCATTCACTTTACACTTTTTTTTTCATACACTTTGCACTTTTTTTTTCATTCACTTTACACCTTTTTTTTTTCATACACTTTACACTTTTTTTCATACACTTTACACCTTTTTTTTCATTCACTTTACACTTTTTACTTTCTATTATTTTTCATTCACTTTACACTCCTTTGTTTCTTCCTCAGATTTAAACCAGGCGCTCATCCAGTCTGCACGAAGCTTACTCAACATTGACTCGTACACTTTACACTTTTTTTTTCATACACTTTGCACTTTTTTTTCATTCACTTTACACTTTTTTTTCATACACTTTACTTTTTTTTTTCATTCACTTTACACTCCTTTGTTTCTTCCTCAGATTTAAACCAGGCGCTCATCCAGTCTGCACGAAGCTTACTCAACATTGACGAGAACGTGATCAGCAAGTTTAACTTCACCGTGGTGAAGAATCCAAACGGTAGGTAATCATCAACATTCTAGGTCGGGATTTTTTGGATCACTAAAGTTAAGCGATAGGTCTGGCTTTGGGACTTTAAACAAAGAGGATACCAGTCTGAATTTCCCTTGCTAAAGAAATAGCAAAGATTGAGTGCCCACTCGAAAAATTTCTAGCCAAAACCAAATGTCAGCCCAAAGCAATCATCCTATTTAGGGCTGATTGAGAGGCTGACCAAAAACGCCAACCCCGTCTGTAAATGGGAAAAGGTGAAGAAGAAGACTGAAGTTAAGCCACGTTGCTTCTGGTTGCCAGATGGATGACCAGCTGGACAGTTGAGTGTTATGTTGGGTTCTAGAACTTCTAGACAAAAAAAATAAATAAATAAAAAAAAAAACATTCAGATGACCTCTAATATCCTTCTGACCCACAGAGAAGTTGATGAATCAACTGTTTCTCAACTACAAACCCGACTGGCCATTGCAACTCCTATTCACGCCTCCTATCATAGAAAACTACAACACACTGTTCAAGTTCCTGCTCCGGTTGAAGAAAGCTCAACTAGATCTGCACAAGATTTGGCTCCGTGATACGAAAATGAAAAAGACCAGGTATCTTACTGCTCACTTTTCCTTTTGATAGAGATGTGTATGTGTAGAGTAAATGGTTTCTTCAAATTAAATTGATTCCAAGGGCACGGTAAACCTAGACAACCAGTGAGGTGAACATAGAGTCTACTCCGATTGAAGAAAGCTCAACTAGATCTGCACAAGATTTGGCTCCGTGATACGAAAATGAAAAACACCAGGTATCTTACTGCTCACTTTTCCTTTTGATAGAGATGTGTGTGTAGAGTAAATGGTTTCTTCAAATTAAATTGATTCCAAGGGCACGGTAAACCTAGACAACCAGTGAGGTGAACATAGAGTGAGCGAGTTATAAAAAAAAGAACTACTCTTTTCAGTAAAATACTCAGTTAATGAATCAGATCCTAACTCCTGAGACCCCTTATACTTATACCTACAGGAATTATTTATTTATTTTTTTTAAAGAGGTTTGACAGAGGGAACTGTAACTGCTAAGGTCTTATCGTTCCGAAATCGAAGAGAGAAAGAAGACAGGATAGGAGAAAGCCAGCCTTTCCGAGAACAAACCTTATCCCTTCAGGATAAAATCCGCCACGGGTGGGAATCGAACCCGGGACCTAGCACTTACAAGACGGCCAAGGTTTATGACATATTTCCTCGTTTCAATTGCAGCGGAATTCCCGCCACCTGGCAGCTTCGAACCCGGCTTATATTATTTTTTTTTAAAGAGGTTTGACAGAGGGAACTGTAACTGCTAAGGTCTTATCGTTCAGAAATCGAAGAGAGAAAGAAGACAGGATAGGAGAAAGCCAGCCTTTCCGAGAACAAACCTTATCCCTTCAGGATAAAATCCGCAACGGGCGGGAATCGAACCCGGGACCTAGCGCTTACAAGACAGCCAAGGTTTATGACATATTTCCTCGTTTCAATTGCAGCGGAATTCCCGCCACCTGGCAGCTTCGAACCCGGCTTATGTACTTGCTGGACAACCTCCAGTACTATCTGCAGGTAGACGTTTTGGAGAGTGAATACTCCCTACTGGTACAATCTGTACGGAACTCAGCCGACTTTGATCAGATCCAGTTAGCTCACATTGAGTTCCAGGCTAACGTTCTTAGCAAGGCTTTCATCTATGCTGGAGAGGTAAGGGGAAATTATGTATTAAGGATTAAGGAAAGCTACTAGAGACATTATACGCCACAGACCAAGTAGCCATTTTCAGGGAGTTGTAGAGGAAAAACTACAAACGATGGAAGAAAAGGGATTATCATTAACTAATTCTTTCAAAGCTTCAAGAACATCCTGAAATTACAAAAAATAAAATTATCAGTTGACAAATTATCCAAGGACAATAATTAATAACAGAAAGCTACTAGAGATATTATACGCCACAGACCAAGTAGCCATTTTCAGGGAGTTGTAGAGGAAAAACTACAAACGATGGAAGAAAACGGATTATCATTAACTAGCCTAGAGCGCTTACCTTGTAAGCGCTGGATCGCGGGTTCGAGGATTCTCCTAGCATGAGATCAATCTAACCCCAATGAAAGACATCCATTTGGGTAAAAATAAAAATATTGAATGGAGGATCGAATCCCATGTAAATTGGTGCGAGTTGAAGTTCGAAAATTCATTTTGAAATTTTCTAAGGCGGATTTCACATCTAGACACTTGTAGTATACGGCAATTTTCATGTGCTAGCCTAGAGCGCTTACCTTGTAAGCGCTGGATCGCGGGTTCGAGGATTCTCCTAGCATGAGATCAATCTGACCCCAATGAAAGACATGCATTTGGGTGAAAATAAAAATATTGAATGGATGATCGAATCCCATGTAAACTGGTGCGAGTTAAAGTTCGAAAATTCATTTTGAAATTTTCTAACTGCTGGTCCCTTGTATGTCTTCTCTTCGTAGAAGCTTAACCCATCCTTTAGGGCTGTTTGCCCCCTACACCTAAGCCTCGCAGTGGGCTTTTTGTGTACGAAATCATCTCTTCTCTCCAGGGCCGGATTACCCATAAGGCAGAATGGCAGACTGCCACGGGCCCCGCGCTTTTGGGGGCCCCGCGCTTTGAGGACTTACACTAGATATTATGGGGTTTTTCTAAAAAAAAAGAATGTTGCATGATATTTTGCATGAAAGATGTGTTCCAAACATTAAAACTTCAATGTGTAAAGAACTGAAACAGCAAAATACATTTTAATAACAAAACTCGTAGTCCGGTAATGATTGATACAAATGAATTAGGCAGGTATAGAAGTCAAGGTCTTATCGTCCCTAAATCGAAGAGTGAAGGAAGACAGGATTTTATACAGGATAGGAGAAAGCCAGATGTTCTGATAACGAACCTGTTTGGGATAAAATCCATCCCAGGTGGGAATAATTAACAAGAAAAATTGCCTATGAACCAATTCCTTTGGATTTGTAAACAATAATGAACATCATTGCAGTAAACCACAACAGGTGGTCATAAGGAAAAACTCCATATTTATGTTCCTATACCTATTACAAAGCAAAGTCCATTTTCTTCCTTACATAGTTAAAGCGCCTAATAATAAAAAAAATACAATATTAAACGAAATCTTCCTACAACAAATTTTTTCCCAATTTCTTTATATCGACGTTGTATTTAAAAAACTCATTTTGCCTGACATATCTTTTAATTTCCTTATCATTATCACTATAGAACAGAGTTTTTCAGCAAAGGTTAGAACACAAACAATAAGTAAGTCATACTCATACTGAGGTTTTTCCCAAATCTTTCTAGAAGATATCATACCAGGGTTTACTGAGGTTCCATCGAATTTTTAATTAGGACAGTTATCACTATAAAACAGAGTTTTTCAGCAAAGGTTAGAACACAAACAATAAGTAAGTCATACTGAGGTTTTTCCCAAATCTTTCTAGAAGATATCATACCAGGGTTTACTGAGGTTCCATCGAATTTTTAATTAGGACAGTTATGGTAGGGAGTCCGATTATGGTCTCATCCCCAGGATGTGATGCAATCTTTGAAAAACAAATTGTAGATAACTAGCACGATGTAAAGTCCCAGAACAACTTCGAATGTGTCCCACTTCGTCACGTCATATTCTACGGCCATTTTCTTTAATCTTTGTGGATGTAAAGTCCCAGAACAACTTCGAATGTGTCCCACTTCGTCACGTCATATTCTACGGCCATTTTCTTTAATCTTTGTGACTTTAGCAAAGCTTGACTTTATTAATCACTTGCTATTTATATCAACGCTTGGTTTCTGAATATTGAGAATAGAGTGGAACTTTGCTATTGGTTTTTGAATAACCTTCAAACCATATGACGTCTGGTTGTTGAAGACTTTTATTCTGATCTCATTCGAAGATTGTTTGACTGTCGTTGAATGTTGAATGAAATTTTCAGCAGTGAAGTTTTTGTGTTGCCTTTTTGGAGTGTGATTGTGTGTGTTGGGTTTGAACACTGATGGACTTGTGTGTTTGCCAGAAAGCTACTGAAATTTTAGCACCGTTTATTTTCCCGTACCTGTATTTATTTCGTTGTTCTTTCTTTCCATGTGTGTTCCGTTGTAGTGTGAAGTCAACTCGGAAATTTAGAGAAATATTCACGTGTTTTCTATGTTGTGTAATTTGGTTAGTATACTGTGTAGTTTGGTGGTGGACTTTGACTGGAAGTTATATCTGGCCATTATAACACTGAAATCGGAATCGTGTTCAGAAAATTTGTTCGGAAGTTAAAGGAGGCTATTACTATTATCCTTTGGGAAATCCTTTGAGATGTACTCGCAACATAGATTCAACATCATCACAATGTTTTTTCATACAATGAATGAGCACAGATTTATTGTGGTATTGTGGTCAAATTCTCAAACAATGTTGAGGACAGCCAGCCTAGTTATCTTCGTTGGTAGCGCGTCTGTCTTGTAAGCACTAGGCCGCGGGTTCGATGCCCGCCCTGGACACACTTTATCCTAAACAAATAAGCTTCGTTCTGGGAACGGCTGGCTTTCTCCTATCTTGTGTCCCTTTTTTCTTGGATTTCGGTACGATAAAACCTGATAACCTGCCTTGTTACAGTTCCCTCTATCAATAATAATAATAATAATAATAATAATAATAATAATAATAATAATAATAATAATAATAATAATAATAATAATCAAATGAAATGGAACTTGAAAGCCTGTTAGCTGGGCAGGCCTTCTAGGGGATGAAAAAATATTGGTGAAATCCATTGTAAGACAAGTTTTACTTGAAAATAATAGTAATAATGATAAGTATTAACATAATAAAAAAAATCAAATAGCCCTCAACCACTTTAACCCAATATAAACCTAGGGGTATCGGCGCGAACGACCTACTGTTCATCCTGCTAAAACGGAACCAAGAAGAGAAATCATTTGTTTTATTTTCCAACAATGTCCGGCCCATACCCCCAGGTTAAAGTTGTTGGATTGAGCTATTCAGGACTTTTCAGTCTCATCGTGACAGTATAATCCGGTTATATTCTTCTTTTCTATCCAAGTCCATAGGGAGACATGTGTATTTACCATCTGTATATTTTATCAAGCGCAGTCTCCTTGTACATAGTCATCTGCTGTTGAATGTCGAGGGCGCAAGTTTCATAAACGACCTACTGTTCATCCTGCTAAAACGGAACCAAGAAGAGAAATCATTTGTTTTATTTTCCAACAATGCCCGGCCCATAGTCCCAGGTTAAAGTTGTTGGATTGAGCTTTTCAGGACTTTTCAGTCTCATTGTTGCAGTATAAACCGGGTATATTCTTCTTTTCTATCCAAGTCCATAGGAAGAAATGTGTATTTACCATCTGTATATTTTATCAAGCGCAGTCTCCTTGTACATAGTCATCTGCTGTTGAATGTCGAGGGCGCAAGTTTCATAGCTTTTCAGGACTTTTCAGTCTCATCGTGGCAGTATAATCCGGGTATATTCTTCTTTTCTATCCAAGTCCATAGGAAGACATGTGTATTTACCATCTGTATATTTTATCAAGTGCAGTCTCCTTGTACATAGTCATCTGCTGTTGAATGTCGAGGGCGCAAGTTTCATGTCCCGATTGTAAGAGCAGTTTACACGCCTGACTGATACTGTCCACTCGGTCTAGGACGTTGAAAAATGCCATGCTGATTTCATTACTATTCCGCAGTGTATTGAGTTCAGACTCGTTCAGTTGAAATTCTCGAATGAAGGCTTCAGAGATTTTCTGCTTCATTGTGATTTTATCACTGGAAAAGAAAAGAAAAAGGTCACTTTACTATGTACCTAAATAAGTACTACTGGTTGTGTATAGCATACTTGGCTTGGATATTAGGCTTGGAGAAAAGTTTCTTGGTGTTTTAAACAGCTATCTAAATCTAAGGGATCAGATTATCCAAGAGGGGGGGGGGAAGGCTCATCCATAAAAAGACCTGCCTTGGTGGTGTAGTGGTCAAGGCGCT
Source organism: Diaphorina citri (assembly GCF_000475195.1). Classification (NCBI taxonomy): domain Eukaryota; kingdom Metazoa; phylum Arthropoda; class Insecta; order Hemiptera; family Psyllidae; genus Diaphorina; species Diaphorina citri. The sequence continues at coordinate 393,644 of NW_007377457.1, forward strand.
CGCCTGGTAAACAGGAGGGCGTGGGTTCAATCCCAGCCGAGGTATGGAATCCTCAATATAATTTGAGAATTTGACCACAATAATAGTAGTAGCCTACTGCTGGAGTAAAGGGACTTTTCAGTCCTATTTAGTGGTCAAGGCGCTCGCCTGGTAAACAGGAGGGCGTGGGTTCAATCCCAGCCGAGGTATGGAATTTTATCCTCAATCCTAATTTGAGAATTTGACCACAATAATAGTAGTAGCCTACTGCTGGAGTAAAGGGACTTTTCAGTCCTATGCGAGCCACAATAATAGTAGTAGCCTACTGCTCGAGTAAAGGGACTTTTCAGTCCTATGCGAGCAGTATAAATAAGCACTATTATTATTACTAAATAAGTACTACTGGTTGTGTATTATGTGTATAGCATACTTGGCTTGGATATTAGGCTTGGAGAAAAGTTTCTTGGTGTTTTAAACAGCTATCTAAATCTAAGGGATCAGATTATATAAATAAGCACTATTATTATTATTATTTTCGTCCATGTTTGCTATGTACAGTCATATCTAGAGAAACTTTAAATCAGTAAGTCAAGTAAGAATAGGGAATAGGAATCCAGTGCTTGGTTTCATCCAAACCTTTCTTTGTCCATGTTTGCTATGTACCTACAGTCATATCTAGAGAAACTTTAAATCAGTAAGTCAAGTAAGAATAGGGAATAGGAATCCAGTGCTTGGTTTCATCCAAACCTTTCTGTCTGGAGTTTGGTTGTTTGCTGTATAAGCTGGTGAGTCTGAGCCTTGGTGTTCTGCAGCTGAGTTGTCATACTTGTGACAGCATTGTTCATTTGGAGCACATCCTCATGCATTGTGTCCAACGTTTCTTTCACCTTACGGAATGCGGAGACAAAATCCTGAAATAACAGAGAAAAATTAAGAACATTAATTCTGTTACTTCTCTAGAAATCTATATAAACTGTAGATGGCTGGGTGATGTGACTTGAACTTTACCTCATTCCTTAAAAATATTAAATAAATAAAACAAAAAAGAAGAAAAATGTTTCTTTCACCTTACGGAATGCGGAGACAAAATCCTGAAATAACAGAGAAAAATTAAGAATATTAATTCTGTTACTTCTCTAGAAATCTATAAACTGTAGATGGCTGGGTGATGTGACTTGAACTTTACCTCATTCCTTAAAAATATTAAATAAATAAAACAAAAAAGAAGAAAAAAAAGGCATTTACTTACTTACCTCATTTATAGCTAAACTTCTTTTTTCAATTTGACTCCTTAGATTTCTCCTTGAGATTAATGTGTTGTCCGTGAAAAATATTGATAATTCTTTCAAAGCTTCAAGAACATCCTGAAATTACAAAAAATAAAATTATCAGTTGACAAATTATCCAAGGACAATAATTAATAACCAATATGTAAATAAATTAAAAAAAAAAAAATCTCTGGAGTATGCTTTGTATTCTACAGGTAATTTTACTTTGACCTCCAAAGGATTAATTTCTTAGGGAATTTTACTTATATGTATTTTTTTTTTTCAAATGTTTTGAACTCTTGATGTTTGCGTGCCTTCAGGCACACATGAAATGGTACACACTTCAGTACCAGAGATTCACAACTGGTTGTAGTGGTTGTTGGACATGTCCTAAATGAAAAAAAAAAAAAAAAAAAAAAAAAAAAAGATGGATCTCAGTTATATCTACCTTATCATTGTCTATATTTGTGTCTATGACTTTGTTTAGTCTCTTCTGAATAATACTGCTATTCTTATCATCACTGTCAACACCCTGCAGACCAATGCCCGACTTGGAATCCATGTCTACGTGGAATCGTAAGATCTGAAAGTGAACCTGTCTACAAAACTCTCTTTCCAAGTTGTCTTTTCACTCAGACATCTTTGCTCTGAAGGGAAAGTCATACACTCAACACTAATAAATCAAGGTTGATTCTTTACTAAAGTGGAAAGACGAAAGACTGAAAAAGTGACACAAATGCAAATTTTTCTGATAAGACCTGTAGATAAGCCATTTTAAACTTTTCATTTTCGAAAAATCCCGCCTTCCATGGAGGTTGAAAATTATCGATATCAAAACAAAGGCCCGTCCACACTCTTCAACAAATTGGTCATACACTCAACACTAATAAATCAAGGTTGATTCTTTACTAAAGTGGAAAGACGAAAGACTGAAAAGTGACACAAATGCAAATTTTTCTGATAAGACCTGTAGATAAGCCATTTTAAACTTTTCATTTTCGAAAAATCCCGCCTTCCATGCAAATAGATCTACACCTCCTGTATGGCAGGTGTAGCAGGAGGTTGCTGAACACTAGACACATCCTGTAACTGCTCCTTACTCTTCGTCTCCAATATAGTCCTTATCTCCGCCGGAGTTTTACTCAACAGTGTTGCCGGATTCTCATACATATTGGTTACATAGAATTTTTTAAAGTGGGTTACAGGGTGTACAGTAGACAAAAGACAGGAGAACATTATCGACTTATAAATACATCTACACCTCCTGTATGGCAGGTGTAGCAGAAGGTTGCTGAACATTAGACACATCCTGTAACTGCTCCTTACTCTTCGTCTCCAATATAGTCCTTATCTCTGCCGGAGTTTTACTCAACAGTGTTGCCGGATTCTCATACATATTGGTTGGATCATGTACAGCTTCATACAGTTGCCGATAGATGGCGCAAATTACCTGACAGGATCGGGTCAGAATAGCATTCCTATGTTCTCCATTGAGAATCAAATTCACCTGAGGCAAAACCAACGTGTTGGGATTGGCGAGGAAGTTATCGAAATTCCTGAGGAAATTATTCAGACTCGCTACTTCCATGCCTGGGATGCGAGACAAGGCGTCTTGCCTTCCCCCAGGGCTGGTCGCTCGATTGTTCACCTCCTGGAGAATGGTGTACATTGGCGCCAAATTCAAATTGACGACGAACGAGCTGGACTGTTCGGAAGTAAGCGTGTCGACCTGTACATCACACTGTGCAGCGAGGCGTTCCCTATAGTGACCAATGTTTGGGTACTCTTCCAATGCCTTGGTCATGGTGTGTATGGAGTTGAGCAGATAGACACTCATATGTACCGTGCTCAGACGGGAGGCACTCAGATTAATCGTCTGTAGGAGAGGATCTATAATGTTACTCACAACACGTAGGGTGTCACTCTGCCTATCCGTCTCGTCCTCATAATGTTGAGCAGCGCTGAGCATTTCCCGTAGTAGATTCAGCAGATGTGTAACCCCCGGGGACGGAATGAGGTCGGGACCCGGTGCCTCTACCTTCTCGAGAATCTTAACACGCACCATACGTTGAAGCGTGTTAACAAACACGCCTTCACTGGTTTCCACTAACTCGATGAGTGTTTTGTCCAGACTGCTGGATGGAATGACGCCTCCTATTGTTTTCCTGTAGAATCTGAAATGGGGAAAGAATAAATAGATCTACACCTCCTGTATGGCAGGTGTAGCAGGAGGTTGCTGAACATTAGACACATCCTGTATCTGCTCCTTACTCTTCGTCTCCAATATAGTCCTTATCTCCGCCGGAGTTTTACTCAACAGTGTTGCCGGATTCTCATACATATTGGTTGGATCATGTACAGCTTCATACAGTTGCCGATAGATGGCGCAAATTACCTGACAGGATCGGGTCAGAATAGCATTCCTATGTTCTCCATTGAGAATCAAATTCACCTGAGGCAAAACCAACGTGTTGGGATTGGCGAGGAAGTTATCGAAATTCCTGAGGAAATTATTCAGACTCGCTACTTCCATGCCTGGGATGCGAGACAAGGCGTCTTGCCTTCCCCCAGGGCTGGTCGCTCGATTGTTCACCTCCTGGAGAATGGTGTACATTGGCGCCAAATTCAAATTGACGACGAACGAGCTGGACTGTTCGGAAGTAAGCGTGTCGACCTGTACATCACACTGTGCAGCGAGGCGTTCCCTATAGTGACCAATGTTTGGGTACTCTTCCAATGCCTTGGTCATGGTGTGTATGGAGTTGAGCAGATAGACACTCATATGTACCGTGCTCAGACGGGAGGCACTCAGATTAATCGTCTGTAGGAGAGGATCTATAATGTTACTCACAACACGTAGGGTGTCACTCTGCCTATCCGTCTCGTCCTCATAATGTTGAGCAGCGCTGAGCATTTCCCGTAGTAGATTCAGCAGATGTGTAACCCCCGGGGACGGAATGAGGTCGGGACCCGGTGCCTCTACCTTCTCGAGAATCTTAACACGCACCATACGTTGAAGCGTGTTAACAAACACGCCTTCACTGGTTTCCACTAACTCGATGAGTGTTTTGTCCAGACTGCTGGATGGAATGACGCCTCCTATTGTTTTCCTGTAGAATCTGAAATGGGGAAAGAAAAATACAATCAACTCTATTTTTTAAGAGGTTTGATTGAGGGAACTGTATCGTCCCGAAATCTAAGAGAGGAGGACAGGATTAGAAAAAGCCAGCCGTTCCGAGAACGAACCTTATCCGTTTAGGATAACGTTTGCCGCAGGCAGGGTTCAAACCACTGACCTAGCGCTTACAAGGCTAACGCGCTACCCTCCAAAACTAACTAGGCTGGCATTCTGAAATTCGCAACAACACATTTCCAAGCAACTAATCAACAGTCCCAAAGTGTTCATATGTGTGATAATTGCCCGAGTGTTTGCAAGAGAGGTGGGTGGGGCCAGTTTGGGGTATAAGAACTCTGTCACACATTTCCAAGGAACTAATCGACAGTCCCAAAGTGTTCATATGTGTGATAATTGCCCGAGTGTTTGCAAGAGAGGTGGGTGGGGCCAGTTTGGGGTATAAGAACTCTGTCTAGTCTAGTGCATAGTTAGCATTTTAAGGCCCTAATAATTTGCTACAATCATGGAGAGGTAATAGCCTGCATTATTCTCATATAAGTAACAATCTATTTAAATATCTATAAGAGGATACATGACATTGTAGTAGGCACATTCATTGAGTTCTATTGTTCCACAGTAAATATCAATGAACATTTTCTCACTTGTACCTTTTCTTTTTCAGGATTTTCCTATTTGAATATCTATAAGAGGATACATGACATTATAGTAGGCACATTCATTGAGTTCTATTGTTCCACAGTAAATATCAATGAACATTTTCTCACCTGTACCTTTTCTTTTTCAGGATTTTCGAGAGTGGTAGAATATCTCTAGTCCTGTAAGGTTTAAATTTTGCCAGAATAATGCAAACAATCAAGTGTGTTGTAGTCGGTGATGGAGCTGTGGGTAAAACATGTCTGCTTATTTCATACACAACAAACAAATTTCCTTCAGAATATGTACCGACAGTTTTCGACAACTATGCAGTCACTGTTATGATTGGAGGAGAACCATACACTTTAGGTGAGTAATTTTTGAGACCTTTTTTTCTGTCAATAATGTCTGGTGGTTGTATGAAGATGAACACCCAAATAGGTACTTACCTCAAAACTTATTTACTAATAGGAGTTATTTGAATATCTATAAGAGGATACATGACATTTTAGTAGGCACATTCATTGAGTTCTATTGTTCCACAGTAAATATCAATGAACATTTTCTCACTTGTACCTTTTCTTTTTCAGGATTTTCGAGAGTGGCAGAATATCTCTAGTCCTGTAAGGTTTAAATTTTGCCAGAACAATGCAAACAATCAAGTGTGTTGTAGTTGGTGATGGAGCTGTGGGTAAAACATGTCTGCTTATTTCATACACAACAAACAAATTTCCTTCAGAATATGTACCGACAGTTTTCGATAACTATGCAGTCACTGTTATGATTGGAGGAGAACCATACACTTTAGGTGAGTAATTTTTGAGACCCTTTTTTTCTGTCAATAATGTCTGGTGGTTGTATGAAGATGAACACCCAAATAGGTACTTACCTCAAAACTTATTTACTAATAAGAGTAAGAAAGAGGAAAGGGAAGATTAAATTGGGGTCTTCATTTGTTTGTTTTCATCTCTATCTTTGTATTTATATTCATCTTAGATTGATATCATTCTGTTTGCATCTGTTTTTAGGTCTATTTGATACAGCTGGTCAAGAAGATTACGACAGACTACGTCCACTCAGCTATCCTCAGACTGATGTTTTTCTTGTTTGCTTTGGGTGAGTAATTTTTGAGACCTTTTTTTCTGTCAATAATGTCTGGTGGTTGTATGAAGATGAACACCCAAATTGGTACTTACCTCAAAACTTATTTACTAATAAGAGTAAGAAAGAGGAAAGGGAAGATTAAATTGGGGTCTTCATCTGTTTGTTTTCATCTCTATCTTTGTATTTATATTCACCTTAGATTTGTTTAGGATAACGTTTGCCGCGGGCAGGGTTCAAACCACTGACCTAGCGCTTACAAGGCTAACGCGCTACCCTCCAAAACTAACTAGGCTGGCATTCTGAAATTCGCAACGATTTTTTCTTTGCTGCTTTGGGAAACACTAAACAACTTGGTTGCCTAGTAACATGATGAACATCAGGCGGTCCGTTGATTGGAACCGAAAATTAGGCGGGTGGTTCTGGTTCATCAGTACCGAACATTCTCCCCCCATGAAGCTCCATACTTTGGGCTTCATCACCAACATCAACCCTGGTTGGGTAAGGGACAGGAGTAAGAAAGAGGAAAGGGAAGATTAAATTGGGGTCTTCATCTGTTTGTTTTCATCTCTATCTTTGTATTTATATTCACCTTAGATTGATATCATTCTGTTTGCATCTGTTTTCAGGTCTATTTGATACAGCTGGTCAAGAAGATTACGACAGACTACGTCCACTCAGCTATCCTCAGACTGATGTTTTTCTTGTTTGCTTTTCTGTTGTGTCTCCATCTTCCTTTGAAAATGTGAAAGAGAAATGGGTTCCAGAAATAACACATCATTGTCAGAAAACACCTTTCCTCTTGGTAGGAACACAAATTGATTTGCGAGAAGATGCCCCCACACTAGAGAAATTAGCAAAAAACAAACAGAAACCAATCTCATTTGAACAAGGTAAATATTATTATCCTATAAACCTATAGACTAGACTTCAACTTTTTTTTTACTAAAAAAATATTCCTCAGTCTTGCATGATAAGATGTACAGCATTTTAGTTGGTAAATAAGAACTTCTACTTCAGTCAATGGCAGTCCTAATATTTAAATGGGCTCTATAATAAAAGAAAGAAAAAGGTAAGCCACACATTAATATGACTTGATTTTTAGGAGAGAAACAGCAGTCCTAATATTTAAATGGGCTCTATAATAAAAGAAAGAAAAAGGTAAGCCACACATTAATATGACTTGATTTTTAGGAGAGAAACTGGCAAAAGAATTGAAAGCAGTCAAGTATGTGGAATGTTCAGCTCTCACACAGAAAGGCTTGAAGAATGTTTTCGATGAAGCCATTCTTGCAGCTCTAGAACCTCCCGAGCCACCCAAGAAAAGGAAGTGTGTCCTCTTGTAACAGATTCATTTGTAAGTAGCAGGAGAGAAACTGGCAAAAGAATTGAAAGCAGTCAAGTATGTGGAATGTTCAGCTCTCACACAGAAAGGCTTGAAGAATGTTTTTGATGAAGCCATTCTTGCAGCTCTAGAACCTCCCGAGCCACCCAAGAAAAGGAAGTGTGTCCTCTTGTAACAGATTCATTTGTAAGTAGTCTTAAAAAATATATGGAATTAGATATACCCTTAAATTAAGCTCGATCCACAGATAATGGCACATGCACAGTTTGCAAAGTGCTTTGCTTACTACTAAGCTATTATACAAACCTCAGTAGTGTAGTGGTTAGCACGGTGGACTCTGGATCTGGAGGTTAGTGGTTCAAGTCCTAGTCAAGTCATTAAATTTAGCATAGTTTATCAAGCAAGGAAGGACATTTGTGACAAGCATTTAATGCTCAACACAATTAAATTTCCTTTTTGAATTAAGCTCAATCCACAGATAATGGCACATGCACAGTTTGCAAAGTGCTTTGCTTACTACTAAGCTATTATACCAACCTCAGTAGTGTAGTGGTTAGCACAGTGGACTCTGGATCTGGAGGTTAGTGGTTCAAGTCCTAGTCAAGTCATTAAATTTAGCATAGTTTGTCAAGCAAGGAAGGACATTTGTGACAAGCATTTAATGCTCAACACAGTTAAAATTCCTTTTTTTTTTTTTTTACTAAGCTATTATTTTTGGGACTGAATTAGGATACTTCTGATAGATGGTCTATTTCATACATACTCAAAGCTGTTGTTCCTGACGTATGCTATGATATAGGTGACATTCTGTTTGGATAAGAGCAGAAACATAGCGTTGAGCATTTCATACGTGACTAGAAGCAGGATGATCCAAATGCAGATCACTATGAACGAACTGCGATGAGAGTGGATCATTGCCGGTTGAGATGGTCCGTGAATTCTGAAAATGGGGAACATAAATGATTATAAGAGAGAGATGATTGCAAGAAGTGGACAAGAGGAGAGTTGGTATTGGATACCCTAATAGACAGGTATGTACTTTGTTGGTAAAGGGTTCTCCCGTTATTGTTGCAAATAATAGGGAGTTTTGCAAACAAAATTAGCGTCCCGTTAACTGAACCGGGAAAGAAAAATACAATCAACTCTATTTTTTAAAAGGTTTGATTGAGGGAACTGTATCGTCCCGAAATCTAAGAGAGGAGGACAGGATTAGAAAAAGCCAGCCGTTCCGAGAACGAACCTTAAGACAGAACGTTTCGCTCATATCGAGAATGGTGCTCATCAGATGATTCACCTGAGGAAGGAAGGATTTTTTTTTAATGGGTTTAAAGCTGTAAACGGCGTGATCACGTTTTAACACGAAAGCGCCTGACGGAAAAAAATTAAAGCCAAGTGTCCACTGGCGATAAATATTGCGAAAGTTAGACCTGACATGTAGGATGACATTCTCCCGGTGTATTTTCCTTTCGGAATCAAAGCCAAGTGTCCACTGGCGATAAATATTGCGAAAGTTAGACCTGACATGTAGGATGACATTCTCCCGGTGTATTTTCCTTTCGGAAACGCCAAAAGAGGGAAACGATCTTCAAAAGGGGGGGGGGAATTCAGAAAGGAAATGGGTTTAAAGCTGTAAACGGCGTGATCACGTTTTAACACGAAAGCGCCTGACGGAAAAAAAATTAAAGCCAAGTGTCCACTGGCGATAAATATTGCGAAAGTTAGACCTGACATGAAGGATGACATTCTCCCGGTGTATTTTCCTTTCGGAAACGCCAAAAGAGGGAAACGATCTTCAAAAGGGGGGGGGGAATTCAGAAAGGACTGGGCGGGAATCGAACCCGCGACCTAGCGCTTACAAGGCAGACCCGCTACCCTTCAAGCTAACTAGGCTGGCACAACCAAGTTTAGAAATAGAAAATGGTCGGACATTGCTGTGAGGGCCTTTACTTATGTCGCAACCAAGTTTAGAAACAGAAAATGGTCGGACATTGCTGTGAGGGCCTTTACTTATGTCACAACCAAGCTTATAAACTGAGAAAATGGTCGGAAATTTGACTTGCTGTGAGAGTCTTTACTTACTGGATGTACAGTGACAGACAGAGGGTTTTGGTCATGGGACAATACATTGCTTGATGTGGGCTGAAACAGAAGTGGTTTTGAGTGAGAGAAGCAGGGCCGGATTAGCCCCCCGCGGGGCCCGGGGCAGTTTCAAAGGCGCGGGGCCCCCAGGACCTACCCCCCTCCCAGATGATTTCATACACAAAAAGCCCACTCCGAGGCTTAGGTGTAGGGGCAAACAGCCCTGAAGGACGGGTCAAGCTTCTACGAAGAGAAGACATACAAGGGACCAGCAGTTAGAAAATTTCAACATCAAGAGTTCAAAACATTTGAAAAAAAAAAAATACATATAAGTAAAATTCCCCAAGAAATTAATCCTTTGGAGGTCAAAGTAAAATTACCTGTAGAATACAAAGCATACTCCAGAGATTTTTTTATTTATTTATTTACATATTGGTTATTAATTATTGTCCTTGGATAATTTGTCAACTGATAATTTTATTTTTTGTAATTTCAGGATGTTCTTGAAGCTTTGAAAGAATTAGTTAATGATAATCCCTTTTCTTCCATCGTTTGTAGTTTTTCCTCTACAACTCCCTGAAAATGGCTACTTGGTCTGTGGCGTATAATGTCTCTAGTAGCTTTCCTTAATCACACGATCTACAGAGCTAGAAGCTTTGGGCGTCAAATTCGATACCACCATTGCCAACCTAATACTCCTCATGTGCGAACTGAGAAGGCTTAGATCTCGCTCTGTACAGATAGAACAACTGCTGACCAGGCTAGACTATAACAAGTGGTTCACTAGAGAGCTGGCTGCGAGAACTTGAAGAGGAAATGTAAGAGAATGACGATGACAGGAACAAGAACAAGAGTGTAAAGAAAGAATATGAAAAGAGGAAATCTGGAAAGTCCTAGAAAAATCCATAAATAGATACTCCTCATGTGCGAACTGAGAAGGCTTAGATCTCGCTCTGTACAGATAGAACAACTGCTAACCAGGCTAGACTATAACAAGTGGTTCACTAGAGAGCTGGCTGCGAGAACTTGAGGATTCTTAAAGAATGACGATAACCCATCCTTTAAAGCTGTTTGCCCCTACACAGGGGCATAGGCTCCTGAGTGCGCCTTTTGTGTATGCAGGTTTTATCCTAGACACCTAGACCTTAGCAGTTACAGGTAATAATAGGAAAGAACCAAAGGAATTTTAATTATGTTGAGCATAAATGCTTGTCACAAATGTTGTTCCCTGCTTAATGCACCACGCTAAATTTTATGACTTGACTAGGACTCGAACCACCAACCTCCAGATCCGAAGTCCACGGCGCTAACCACTACACCACTGAGGTTGGTAATAGGAAAGAACCAAGTCAAATAACAAAGTGTAGAGAGAGAATATGAAAAGAGGAATTCTGGAAAGTCTTAGAAAAAAATCCATATGAGTCAATTTTTCATAAGAGCTATAATAATGCATTTTGTTTACATAAATACATAGTTTTAATAAAATATACAAAAAATATAAATCTCTCTTGAAAAACAATCGAAAATTCATTTTTCTTTAGGATCCCTATCTACTTCAAATAATTTGTTTTCAACAAACAAATTATTTCAAGACATAGAATTTTTTAAAGTGGGTTACTGGGTGTACAGTGTACAGTACACAAAAGACAGGAGAACATTATCGACTTATAAATAGATTTGCACACGATGCACACTTTTTTCGCACTTTGTTTTTGTGCTCGTTGATAAAAAACGAAAAAACAGCAAATGGCCGACTTTAATCTGTAAACATTCAAAAAGTTGGAATTTTTTGCTGCAGGGTTTTCCGATTTCCGACTGCTTTTCTTGAAGTTTTCATGGTTTTTCTTGTATTATCTAATGAATTGTCAAGTACTGAAGTGAATTGTGATCCTGATAGCCATTTAAATAGTGGAGTGCATTCTTCTCGTTTAGTTGGTGAGTTGTTTGGTGGTTTCTCTTTTCTCTCCAAACTGGTACAGTCAATGACCTTGAATAGTAACACTACAACATTACACATCCATTCCTTCATGAAGAATAATCACCAATATTCACAAGAATTACTATCGAGTTAGTCATTAGTGACTGTATTATCACATCGAGCCTTTCTAAGAGAGGAGGACAGGATTAGAAAAAGCCAGCCGTTCCGAGAACGAACCTTATCTGTTTAGGATAACGTTTGCCGCGGGCAGGGTTCAAACCACTGACCTAGCGCTTACAAGGCTAACGCGCTACCCTCCAAAACTAACTAGGCTGGCATTCTGAAATTCGCAACTCTCAACTCAATATCTTTCTGACTTTATGTCTGGTGGTACCAAGCGAACAGTTTATATCTTGTTGACTTTATGCCTGACGGTACTAAGAGAAAACTGAAAATTTCTTACGTACCTGAGTAGAGAGGTGACTGTATAGAGAGCAATAGGTGAAGTATTGCTGGTTAGTATTTTCTCTATCCTCACACGGAGAGGGTTGGTTACACCTTCACTGATGTTAGCGAGAGAATCGCTAATCACTTGGTCTGAAAAAAAAAAGGGAACAATAACAAAAATAGTGAAAGTTAATTTATATACTGCTCAAATAGGACTAAAAAGTCCCTTTACCCCAGGAAGAGGGAACAATAACAAAAATAGTGAAAGTTAATTTATATACTGCTCAAATAGGACTAAAAAGTCCCTTTACCCCAGGAAGCACTAGGCTACTACTAGGTATGTACATTGGTACTGCCTTGAAGTAATGGCACGCTTTGTCAGGGGAGGGTATAGCATCCCATTCAATTAAAAAAAAGTACATTGGTAGGTATTATTGTGGTCAAATACTCAGAAAACGTTGAAGATAAAATTTCATATCTCTACAAGAATTGAACACACGCTCTCCTATTTACCAGGCGACCATCTTGACCAATACACCACCGATGCAAATACGACTATTTACGTAAGGCGATAAAATGGGAACAATAACAAAAATAGAGCAAGTTAATTTATATACTGCTCAAATAGGACTAAAAAGTCCCTTTACCCCAGGAAGTACTAGGCTACTACTAGGTATGTACATTGGTACTGCCTTGAAGTAATGGCACGCTCTGTCAGGGCAGGGTATAGCATATAGCATCCCATTCCATAAAAAAAAAGTACATTGGTAGGTATTATTGTGGTCAAATACTCAGAAAATGTTGAAGATAAAATTTCATATCTCGACAGGGATTGAACACACGCTCTCCTATCAGGTATACCTGTCGTCAGGTCTACCTGATAATGAGTGGCTGGCCTCAAATTTCTCACACAAATACTTACCCTTATCTGTCCGCGAGCACAGTTTGAGTATGGCAATCAGATGCGTCTTCTCCCGCGGTATATTGGCATACAGCCAGCCCAGCATGTCACTCGTGTAGCGACGCACGTCATACGCATGCGTTTCTATCGCGTTGGGCCCGCATGTGAGCGCGTTGATAAACAGACGCACCAGAATGGCGCGCCGGCATGTACAATATTCGGCAAGGATGTAGGAGAAGAGAACGGTGTGGTCTTGAAGACAAAACATGGATTTGGCCAAGAGCAGAGCTAGTTCAGGGGTTTCGATGTCCTTGCAGTGTAGCTGACACCTGGTGAAATGGGAAGAGAAATCATTAGTTGTGGGTTTCATTTGTCAGGGCAGGGTATAGCATATAGCATCCCATTCCATTAAAAAAAAAGTACATTGGTAGGTATTATTGTGGTCAAATACTCAGAAAATGTTGAAGATAAAATTTCATATCTCGACAAGAATTGAACACACGCTCTCCTATTTACCAGGCGACCATCTTGACCAATACACCACCGATGCAAATACGACTATTTACGTAAGGCCAGCCACTCACTATCAGGTAGACCTGACAGGTAGAACTGATCAGGTATACCTGTTGTCAGGTCTACCTGATAATGAGTGGCTGGCCTAAAATCTCTCACACAAATACTTACCCTTATCTGTCCGCGAGCACAGTTTGAGTAGGGCAATCAGATGCGTCTTCTCCCGCGGTATATTGGCATGCAGCCAGCCCAGCATGTCACTCGTGTAGCGACGCACGTCATACGCATGCGTTTCTATCGCGTTGGGCCCGCATGTGAGCGCGTTGATATCTTACAGGAAGACTTTGAGTATGCTTAGAGGTTAACAAAAACTTCAAAATGAGTAACAGGATATTAGATAGGTATGTAAACTTAACAAAAGACTCTTCTTTCTTCCTTTGTTTGTCCAGCAAACATTTGAAAATTACACCAACCAATATATTATGTGTGAGATGAACCTAACTCAAGGAGCTACATGAGTCCATGTCAATGCAGAACCTAATTCCAAGCCAGGACTAATTCAATGTTGATTATTATGTAAATGTAAAGTATACCTCCTTTTTCTGTCAAATAATTTCTTTTCATTTGGCATATTTTGTTCACCAAATCTAGAAGATATATTTTATTTAATTGGAGGGCTTAGGATTGATTGTGTAAAGATGTTTTGGGAATGTTTGGTGAAGAAAATATGCCTAATGAATGGATAAAATATCCCCCCCTATTCTTTTAATTTTACTGCACTTGTTTCTATTTGCTTCTTTTTATATAAATCAAGGGTAAACACATAAGTGAAGACAATGGAATAGATGAAATATTGTATACATATTGCATGTATAGAATAGACCAATTAAGGGTTAGTTTTCTCTATATTTATTGGATTCTACTTAACGAAATTCGTTTCTGGAGCTAAGTTTTAATATTCAATACTCACGAGGTTGTAGAAGTGGATGATGCTAATTTCAGACTGGTTAGTTTGGTCTATTTAGCCTATTAAAATAAAAGAAAGTCCTGCCCACCCTTGCCTAGCTTTTAGGTGATCAGTGGTTCTCAGACTTTTTGGGGTGTTCATTCATATTGCACACCACTGCTGCACATTGGGTACAAGGTACAAATGTGTGAAGAGTGTGAGAGAGTTGTAAAAAAGAATTTCTCTTTTCAGTGGACAACTCAGTTAATGAGTCAGATCCTAACTCCCTGTAAAGGGAGTGAAGAGTGAGTGACATGTTTTAGGATCTGACTGATTGAGTCCCGTGAAAAGAGTAGTTCTTTTTTTATAACTCACTCATTCTTTACACATCTCTACTTTAGGTGTTCTTGTTTGTCCTTTACCCTTGTCTTTAAGATTATGAAAGGAAAATTGAGTATTGAAACTTGGTTCTGATTGAACTAGATGAGCTGTTCAGTGTGATAGTTCTTTGATTTTTTTACTTTTGCTGACTTTATGAGTTGACTAATACATCATTCTGGACCGAGATATTGAGGAAAAGTCAATTTGACCCTTGCAAATTACTTTTGCTGACTTTATGAGTTGACTAATACATCATTCTGGACCGAGATATTGAGGAAAAGTCAATTTGACCCTTGCAAATTTAGGTACTCGTTTATTTTTGCGGTAATTCAAAAATTATCATTTAAAAAATATAAATATTATTTATTTTACTAATAAAATGTAAATTTCCAAACATTGTAAACCTAAAACCATTGTAGAAAAATGATAATTTTGTTCTGTCTTACTAATGATAAGATGAGTTTAGAAAAGGAAATATTAGGTTGAAAATAATCATTATTTCATGTTTATGTATTTCTTAGTCAATCAATTAGTTGTTTGGATAACAGCGTGCACTTGGTGAATTTGATTTATTTCTTGTTGGACAAATACGTATCGAAGTGTACAGTCAATCAATTAGTTGTTTGGATAACAGCGTGCACTTGGTGAATTTGATTTATTTCTTGTTGGACAAATACGTATCGAAGTGTACTTTTTTCTTTGTATATAATTATTTAGAATTTCATTAGAAATGTAGATAAGTGATTGGAAAATGGCTCGTGCTGTTTTCGACTAGACAGGCAGCAGAACGAAGTCGCCGTATTTAACATTTCGAATTACATAAAATATATCGTAAAAAGTATGGTTTTTCTTTCTCAACGAATATTTATTTCTATCCTATTTATTGGTCAATTTTAGATAAGTGATTGGAAAATGGCTCGCGCCGTTTTCGACTAGACAGGCAGCAGAACGAAGTCGCCGTATTTAACATTATTTCGAATTACATAAAATATATCGTAAAAAGTATGGTTTTTCTTTCTCAACGAATATTTATTTCTATCCTATTTATTGGTCAATTTTATATTGATAATCATAATCACAGAGGTACATAAACACGAGTGATGTGTCAACGTAAAGTTCGCGCATATCAAAAAGACAAAGAAGCTGGCAAATGAACTCTGCATTTACCTATGTTTATTGTTTTTTATTTCTTTTCCTCACGAATTTTTTTCTCTAATTTTTTTGTTTGTAAATTTTCTCCCCGTCATGGATTGAAAATAAAATTATCTATAAATTAAATTAACTAAATTCGAACATTTAAAATTGTGCCATTAACTATCTTTAACCTTCGAGGGACAGAATAGAAAATATTCTTGTATTTCATAATATGAGTTGTAACATTTTTCTCCTATTTTTTTGGTTTTTTTTCTCTCTAATTTTTTTGTTTGTAAATTTTCTCCCCGTCATGGATTAAAAATAAAATTATCTATAAATTAAATTAACTAAATTCGAACATTTAAAATTGTGCCATTAACTATCTTTGACCTTTGAGGGACAGAATAGAAAATATTCTTGTATTTCATAATATGAGTTGTAACATTTTTCTCCTATTTTTTTGGTTCCTAAGGAATATTTTTGAACCCTCGAGGAAATATCTTCTCTTAAGTCAACTTTTCCTGAATCCATCCAAAAATATTTGCGACGGCAAAATATTTGCGGCGTTTCCCTATTGCTAAATAGACCCTCTTAGTGAAACGTCCTTTAAAAAAAACTCTTTTACCGTTGCATAAGAGTGTTTCAAAAATTGCCTGAATGAAAGGCATTTCAGTACTAATAGGTTCTGGCTCTATTTTCTCCTCTAATCCTGAAATCTCTATTTTATGATTAGAGGAATGATCATTTAGAATGTTCATGGCCGGGGCTACACTTGGAAATTAAACTATGGTTAACTTTTATTCTTCGAGTGTGGCCTCGGGCATTAGAATCCAGCAAAGCAGTCGTTTTGTGGACGTCAATAATACATAATTAAGATTGACTCTTTTCAATAAAAAATTGAATGTCATTGAACCCTCGAGGAAATATCTTCTCTTAAGTCAACTTTTCCTGAATCCATCCACTGACTCTTGGACAGCAAAATATTTGCGGCGTTTCCCTGTTGCTAAATAGACCCTCTTAGCGAAACGTCCTTTAAAAAACTCATAGCCCTTTGTAGCCATGTTGCTCATTGCCTTTTTTGCCTAGGTAACCCTCCAATGCTTTTACCGTTGTATAAGAGTGTTTCAAAAATTGCCTGAATCAATCGCATTTCAGTACTAATGGGTTCTGGCCTGGCATAATTCTCTCCTCTAATCCTGAAATCTCTATTTTATGATTAGAGGAATGATCATTTAGAATGTTCATGGCCGAGGCTACACTTGGAAATTAAACTATGGTTAACTTTTATTCTTCGAGTGTGGCCTCAGGCATTAGAATCCAGCAAAGCAGTCGTTTTGTGGACGTCAATAATACATAATTAAGATTGACTCTTTTCAATAAAAAATTGAATGTCACGCATATTTCTTCTCATATTTTGTTCTGAGCTCTCGATAGACAGGTAATTTCTTCAGTATATAAATTCAAACTAAAAAAATACGCTACTAAAATTAATTTAATTATCAATTATTTATTATATGTATATTTTTTTAATTATTATTCGATTAAACGGAAAACACACAAGTAAAAGAAATGAACTTTCAGGTACTTCAAAATTAGTTTTTTTTTTTACTCCCGTTGCGGCGTTTCCCTATTGCTAAATAGACCCTCTTAGTGAAACGTCCTTTAAAAAAAACTCATAGTCCTTTGTAGCCATGTTGCTCATTGCCTTTTTTAACCTAGGTAACCCTCCAATGCTTTTACCGTTGCATAAGAGTGTTTCAAAAATTGCCTGAATTAATGGCATTTCAGTACTAATGGGTTCTGGCTCTATTTTCTCCTCTAATCCTGAAATCTCTATTTTATGATTAGAGGAATGATCATTTAGAATGTTCATGGCCGGGGCTAGGACCGATTGCAATACTCTCATTACTAGTATAGCTCGCTATACTGTAGTAATAGAAAGTAATAACGAGTGGATGTGCCTATCAAACCCATATTAATAAAAATCTTCAGACGGGGCCGACGTTTTTGGTCAGCCTCTCAATCCGCCCTGAGTGATCACTTTTAGACTAAAATTTGGTTTTGGCTACAAAAAAAAAGACCGATTGCAATACTTACATTACTAGTATAGCTCGCTATACTGTAGTAATAGAAAGTAATAACGAGTGGATGTGCCTTTTACACTCAACCTTTGCTTTACCAAGGTGGTATGTGATTGGAAAATGGCTCGTGCTGTTTTCGACTAGACAGGCAGCAGAACGAAGTCGCCGTATTTAACATTTCGAATTACATAAAATATGTAAACAACGTGATGTTTCTTGGGTAAAATGATTGGATGAGCATGATGATACTCAATTTGACTTGCATTGGAAATGCGACCACCGCATAACAATACATTATCTTGTAGAAAGGGGCGCAACTTGAGTAGGGATTGAGATACTGGCTTGTTATTTCTCAAATTCTTCAGCTCAGCAGCAAACACTTCTCCTTGTAAAGCTTGAATTAATCTCAGCTCAGCGGTGTGGAGATCTTGTACGGAAATGGTTCCGGGAGGAAGTAACCGGCAGAATTTGAGAACTAGCGCTACAGCACGTAGAAGAATGTTCCCTAATTAATTTCTCACTATATTGTATAGGTTCTCTATACATCTTCTTGTTGTATTACCGTGTCCTAGACTAGAGTATGTGGGCGATCATGACTCCTATTTCTTGTTTGTCCTGGGCAGCTCTGAATAGTTCTGAGGATTTCTCGAACCAGGATCTAAGATCTCCCAAACTCTATACATATTTCATAATGTAAAAAAAATGTTCAGAGGCGGGATATCAAATGGCAATTTTTTAGTAGAGGCTGAAACGGTTTCCTGATTTGTGGCATTGATATGGGATCCATTCGGTGTCGATCAACTGCAGCCGACTATTTTACCACAAAAGTCCACATGGATTTCATCTTTCAGACGAAATGATGAAACATTCCTAATATTAAGGTCACGTACATTTCTGCGCACCGCGGCAGAGCTACGGCAAATTTAATATTATTCGTTCATATATGCGCAAATATACCGCAGATTTGCCGTCATGCGATCAGTGCGCACCTTTAGGTAACCGTTATCCAGTCTCTAGGTACATTAAGTTAGAAACAGACTACCATCACGTGACGTGATACTAGTGTGGCTGTCCTGAACGAAATTACCTACAATATTATGGGAAAACTTTGAACTGTGTACATCTTTCTGACCTCAGGTGACGTGACGCGATGGTAGTGTGTTTCTTCCTTTGTACATGTATTTCCTACTTATCTCTCTTTTTTAAAGCACACAAAGAATCCGTAAACTTTACACTAAACAAAAAGTAACTAAACAATTTACTACTACTGCATGTGTGTACTGTAGAGTATGTGGGGCGATTATGACTCCTATTTCTTATTTGTCCTGGGCAGCTCTGAATAGTTCTGAGGATTTCTCGAACCAGGATCTAAAATCTCCCAAACTCTATACATATTTCATAATGTAAAAAAAATGTTCAGAGGCGGGATATCAAATGGCAATTTTTCAGTAGAGGCTGAAACGGTTTCCTGATTTGACGCATCCATTCGATCCATTTGGTGTCGATCAACCCGACTATTTTACCGCAAAAAATCAACATGCATTTCATCTTTCAGACCGGGTTGCGTACATTTGTGCGCACCGCGGCAAAGCTACGGCAAATCAAATTATTCGTTCATATATGCGCAAATATGCCGCAGATTTGCCGTCGTGCAATCAGTACGCACCTTTAGGTAGGTAACCGTTATTCAGTCTCTAGGTACATTTAGGTTAGGTAGAAACACACTACCATCACGTCACGTGATACTAGTGTGGCTGTCCTGAACGAAATTACCTACAATATTATGGGAAAACTTTGAACTATGTACATCTTTCTGACCTCACGTGACGCAATGGTAGTGTGTTTCTACCTTTGTACATGTATTTCCTACTTATCTCTTTTTTAAAGCACACAAAGAATCCGTAAACTTTACACTAAACAAAAAGTAACTAAACAATTTACTACTACTGCATGTGTGTACTAATTAATCATATAACTATAATAATTATATATTTTATGTATTTTTTCAAATAAAAAAAATAAAAGAAAAAAGTTATTATAATCCTTTTTTATAAAAAAATCTTATCGCGTAATTTTTTTGTTTCATTTTTTTAAGCAGGTATTTATTTATGTAGGTGAATAAAAGTAGGTACCTATAGACAGATACTTTTTTTCAAATTTTACTTCGACCTTCGTGGGAAATTGGTCTGGTCTTCCATTCTGTATTGGATACCAAGAATTATCTGAAAATCCTCTACCTAAAGGTCCTCGGTTGTCCCATCTCGTCACCAACTACGCTGGATGTTGCTTAACTCCAGTGATCCCTGGAAGTGCCGCAAGTGCCTTACCAAATCGGATAATCCCGGGATCTTCAATCCCGTTATGATCCCAATCCGCCGAAATGCGTCCATTATGTACTTGAAGGTATTACATAACATTGAAAAGGGAGTCTTTTCTGACGAAATTCCTGTGCGGATTACAGTACGTACGACTTTCGCACCCCACTCGAAGGTATTACATTTGACATGGTTGTATCCGGCAGTGAGTTATTTTCCACCGTATATTCTGCACTATTGTTGACATACTCAAAGCTGTTGTTCCTGACGTATGCTATGATATAGGTGACATTCTGTTTGGATAAGAGCAGAAAGATTGCGTTGAGCATTTCATACGTGACTAGAAGCAGGATGATCCAAATGCAGATCACTATGAACGAACTGCGATGAGAGTGGATCATGGCCGGTTGAGATGGTTCGTGAATTCTGAAAATGGGGAACATAAATGATTTTAAGAGAGAGATGATTGCAAGAAGTGGACAAGAGGAGAGTTGGTATTGGATATCCTAATAGACAGGTACCCTAAATATGTACTTTGTTGGTAAAGGGTTCTCCCGTTATTGTTGCAAATAATAGGGAGTTTTGCAAACAAAATTAGCGTCCCGTTAACTGAACTCTAACTTTATTTGACGAAGAAATAACGTTAAAGAGTTCAATTAACGTGTCTCTAATTTTGGACGCAAAAAATCTCTATTGACTGAAAATGGGGATCAGTGTTCAGCCAGGATTGAGTAAATATTGTAGCATAGGACAGCACACATCCCTATGTTAAACATTTCTTTGTCATTTATTGTTCTATCTTTCGTCCTCCATTATTTTTATTATTATTTTGATAACAGTGCATATCACATCCTTGTCATGGTCTTTCATACACCCTAGATAAGACCAATACCCCACTCCATGCTCAGAAAAAGTACATCGTTTGTACTATTTTCTCCGCGTGCAGTAAAAATTGTGGAGATATTCCCGCGCGAAAAGCTAGGTCAAGGGTTCGATTCCCGTCCGGAGCGGACTTTATCGAGGATCGTTTTAGGTTTTGAGACTGCTGGCTTTCTCCAATCCTGCTCTCTTTGATTTTGGGACGATAAGACCTCCGTTGTTTAGGTCCCCTCTATCAAACACATAGTAATAAAAATCTTCAGACGGGGCCGACGTTTTTGGTCAGCCGCTCAATCCGCCCTGAGTGATCACTTTTAGACTGACATTTGGTTTTGGCTACAAAAAAAAAAGGACCGATTGCAATACTCTCATTACTAGTATAGCTCGCTATACTGTAGTAATAGAAAGTAATAACGAGTGGATGTGCCTCAAATTCAATAACTTGCAAAATCTTTTGAACAATAATATTCAACAACTGAAATAACGAAATAGAAATGGACGACATAAGTGAGAGGTAATTTTGGACACAAACGTTTACCAGTCAGCCTAGTTAGCTAGGAGGGTCGGCCTGCCTTGTAAGCAATTGGTCGCGGGTTCGATTCCCGCCCGGGGTGGATTTTATCCTAAACAGATTAAATTCAATAACTTGCAAAATCTTTTGAACAATAATATTCAACAACTGAAATAACGAAATAGAAATGGACGACATAAGTGAGAGGTAATTTTGGACACAAACGTTTACCAGTCAGCCTAGTTAGCTAGGAGGGTCGGCCTGCCTTGTAAGCAATTGGTCGCGGGTTCGATTCCGGCCCGGGGTGGATATAAAATCGGATAGGAAAATAGGGTAAACCTAAACAGATAAAGTTCTTTCTCGGAACGGCTGGCTTTCTTTGTGTAATATTTGTGTCCAATTTTACGTCAGTACTCTAGCAATCCATATACGGTGAAACCCAAATTTCATAACAAGCATTTCAGGCAGTTCGTCTTTTTAGACTTTCAAAGCCTGCACCTTTAAATTTACCAAGGGGAACATAGTAAAAGAATACTGATGATATTATGATAACAATAATGAAAAATTTACTTAACTTACCACAATACCAAGAAGATGAGATTCATGTTAGTAATTTCTTTTCCAATTTAGAGTCTGATGCACAAGACGTGAAATCGTAAATAGTTCACAAAAACAGACGAAAGAAGATTTAATAAAAAATTACCATGTACGAGTAAATGAGTATGATACCGAATGACTAATGCCATTGTAATCACTAGGCAACCTTGCACAGTGTTGTTTTCTATTGACTTAATCGACATGTGTGATTATGATTGTGCGATACAAGTTTACATTGCTATCATAACATTCATAACCATTGTACCTATGACGGCTACGTACATTTTCATTATCATCTTGTACATAAATCCAAATCACTCAATTGTAATACATACGAGTAATTAACACCTGGATTTTACATGACGGCTACGTACATTTTCATTATCATCTTGTACATAAATCCAAATCACTCAATTTTAATACATACGAGTAATTAACACTTGGATTTAAAATCTCACGTTGGTTAGCTCGGAGGGTAGCGCGTCTGCCTTGTAAGCGCTAGGGCCTGGATTTTAAATCTCACGTTGGTTAGCTCGGCGGGTAGCGCGTCTGCCTTGTAAGCGCTATAGGGCGTGGGTTCGATTCCCACCCGGGGCAAATTTTATCCCAAACAGATAAGATTCGTTCGCGGAACGGCTGGGTTTCTGCTATCCTTTGGATTTAAAATCTCACGTTGGTTAGCTCGGAGGGTAGCGCGTCTGCCTTGTAAGCGCTAGGGCGTGGGTTCGATTCCCACCCGGGGCAAATTTTATCCCAAACAGATAAGATTCGTTCGCGGAACGGCTGGGTTTCTGCTATCCTGTCTTCCTTTTATTTTCGCTTTCGAGACGATAAGACCTTAGCAGTTACAGTTCCTCCTTTGTAAAAAAAAAAACACCATCACTCAATCTTTATATTTAGCTTGTTGCCAAATGGAGGATAAAACTCAATAAAAAACATTTTGATGTATGTAAAATTATTTTTTTGTCCTTTTTATTATAAATTGTAACATTAAAAAATACATCTTCAGGGGAAAAAAATCATCGAGTCACTTCCAGATTACGAGAAAAATATAAAAAAATTAACATTAGAAAAAAGGTTTCCTCTATAAAATAATTAATTCGTAGCATAAAAAAAAGAAAAACTTTTCTGCTTTTTTTACTTTCCTTATCCTATAATAAGGAAAGTAATGTATTCAAGGTTGGTATTATACCACTTCCTATGAGATGATTCTTTATTTATTTAATAGGTACCTTATGTATACTAACAGCTAAGCTCTCGAGATGTTCGCTGCCCAAAGTTGGAACATCCAACCAACATATTAAGCATACATTGGACCTCTAATCTTTTATGTGATACAGCCGCAGCCCTAATCAGCATTCTATTCAAGGTTGGTATTATACCACTTCCTATGAGATGATTCTTTATTTGTTTAATAGGTACCTTATGTATACTAACAGCTAAGCTTGTTTATTATTTGTTTTTTCTCTCTCGAGATGCTCGCTGTCCAAAGTTGGAACATCCAACCAACATATTAAGCATACATTGGACCTCTAATCTTTTATGTGATACAGCCGCAGCCCTAATCAGCATTCTAGCTAAGCTTGTTTATAATTTGCTTTTTCTCTCTCGAGATGTTCGCTGCCCAAAGTTGGAACATCCAACCAACATATTAAGCATACATTGGACTTCTAATCTTTTATGTGATACAGCCGCAGCCCTAATCAGCATTCTTTCAAGATTATCTCATCTAGAAAGGATACAGTAACACTCTGCCTTCCACATACAAGCCAAATAAATAGAAAGCGTATAATACCAGCCTTGCAGCTTCTCTTTATACAAAACAATAAAAAAATTACGAGTACTTATTTCCTAATAATAGGTAGGTATTTTACATGTACCATTATCTTTGCGTTTTATTTACCAAAAATTCCCAAATTAAATCTGTATTGTGTATAATAGAAACGGACACAAGGGTGACTTGAGGTATCCGGACTTGGATAAATTTGGTGAAGAAAATACAAGCTATCCTAGCTAAATTTTAATACAGTGCCCAATAAATAAAATCATTCAATACATCCAAAAATCAATTCTGATGTGAAAAATAATAATATTTGTAAGACAAATAATTATGACAAATTTTCCTCATGACTAAGAATTTTACTGATTTCGGATGATTTCACTACACACTAATTATCTTTTTGGAGGAAAAAAAGCTTTCAATAGATAATTTATTAAAAAGCTATCTACTAACTTGCAACATTGTAAATATTTCAAATTCCTTACTTACAAAACTTAAGATAGGTACCACCTACTTGGTAAAATGAGTACACATTCTTTTACAAACCAACCTACGTATGTCTATTTCTACCCATGGCAGTACATTCTAAAAAGTTAGGTAAAATATTCGAGGTAGGTATTGAATAGAAAAATATCTAAATTCAATAATAATCTCATCTAGAAAGGATACAGTAACACTCTGCCTTCCACATACAAGCCAAATAAATAGAAAGCGTATAATACCAGCCTTGCAGCTTCTACTACCGCTAATAGAGGGTTACCATGAAACACTCTTATATTAACATGGTAAAAAACCTACTTACATGTTATTATTACGTAAATATTAAATGAATAGCTCATCCTAAAGAGATTCTGGCTAAAAATACTGACAATATATTATTGTACCGAAAATAATGTAGGAGGTTTACTAGGTTCCAAGTCAATCAGCCTGGTAAAGTGGTTCAAAAACTAGTTAAGATTTGACTGATACAAATACTGACAATATATTATTGTTACCGAAAATAATGTAGGAGGTTTACTAGGTTCCAAGTCAATCAGCCTGGTAAAGTGGTTCAAAAACTAGTTAAGATTTGACTGATACTAACAGAGAGCTAAAGAAAAAAAAATCCCGGAAAAGGGGCTCTAGATTGCTTGGAAAGACGTTCAAGAACTTACATCAGCACCTTGTTAGGGGGTCGTTAGGAGAGGTCCATTCTAAAAGTCCCCACGTCTAGACTTTACTGTGGACCTAATAAATACTTTAAAGAGGTGTCATGGTAACTCAGAGGGTAATATTCTCAATAAGTACCTACCTAATAAAATTCAATACTTTGTTTTATAAACCCTCGGTTCCAAAGCTCCATGTTGATTAAAGTACAAAAATCAGGTGTGAACATCACACGACTTTCCTTATCCTATTGAATGATGCTTATTTGAGTGTTCTTTTACCCTAACTTTTACAATATCTCTAACCGTTTTGTCGCTATAGCTGAAAACCGCCAAAAAACGGTCGAAATCTGTCCAAAAGCGGTAAAAATACCGCCAAGCGCAGCAACCATCTCAAACAAACGTTTTGTGTTGCATCCTTGTCACATTAGTGAACCACATACCAAATTTCAAGTTTCTAGCTTATACCGTTCCCGAGATATTGTTAAATTACACCAAAAACCGCCAAAAAGCGGTAAAATGCCGCCAACCGTTGCACCGATCCTAACCAAAAGTTTCGTGTCGCATCCTTGTCACATTTGACAGCTACATACCAAATTTCAAGTCTCTACCTCTTACCGTTCTCGAGATATTTTGTTTACAGACACACGGACACACAGACACAGACACGGACCAATGGCTGAAACTTTGGATTTAAGCTCTAGGGACCTCAAAACGTGTTTTGGCACTAAAAACTGACCATCGAAAATTTGACCCGATTACATTACTTTCCTTCCTATAGGATAAAAGTAAAAAATGGTGTTTTGGATTATTATTCTGAAATCCAATTTTATCTAGTGTAAGAGGCCCTGATAACTTTGGGGGGGCTTAAGCCCCCCAAGCCCCCCCCTCGTTTTCGAGATATTTTGTTTACAGACAGACAGACAGACACACACACAGACACACCCACGGACCAATGGCTGAAACTTTGGATTTAGGCTCTAGGGACCTCAAAACGTGTTTTGGCACTAAAAACTGACCATCGAAATTTTGACCCGATTACATTACTTTCCTTCCTATAGGATAAGGAAAGTAAAAATCAGTGGTTGGGCGGAAGAGCTCCTCCAGGAGAACCTTGTCACTTGAAATGAAGTTGTTGAAAAAAAAAAAAAAAATCTGGTGTGAACATCACACGACTTTCCTTATCCTATTGAATGATGCTTATTTGGGTGTTCTGTTGTGTAAAAAAATCTATCAAGTACCACCTGTGCTTTATTCAACATGAAGTTATAGACCCGAGGGTTAGTATAAAGGTCCTAGGAATATCAAGCAAAATTGGGTAGTCTAAAACTTTGTCCACACTATGCTGAGCGACAATGTTGTAACAATAGTTCAAGTTTCAAAAGGACTGCGTTCCTGAAATTGCCACTTGGAAAAAAAACTTCATATTTCGCAATATTATGACGCCACAAAAATTACTAGTATTATGGTTATTTAATGTTTTAAAAGGTTCTCTACCTTAAATATTACGTCATTACTTTTGCGAAGAGTGAAATGATTTTTCCCTTACTGGAACAAGGGCCTGGAGCCTGGAGTCCTGGAGTGCCTGGACCTATCTCAAGCTGTTTTTTCTTCTCTAGAAACAACATTGCTTCGGGCATAGCAAAAAAATAAATTGAAATACTTAGGTTAAATCTACTTTCCTGTGTATCTAATATGAGTAAATATCCTGAATTTATTCACAAACTCAAAATGTGAAATGATTTTTCCCTTACTGGAACAAGGGCCTGGAGTGCCTGGACCTATCTCAAGCTGTTTTTTCTTCTCTAGGAACAACATTGCTTCGGGCATAGCAAAAAAATAAATTGAAATACTTATAAAGGTTAAATCTACATTCCTGTGTATCTAATATGAGTAAATATCCTGAATTTATTCACAAACTCAAAATCTAAAACGATCGGAATGCTTTAGGACCAAATTAAGGACCTATCTCAAGCTGTTTTTTCTTCTCTAGGAACAACATTGCTTCGGGCATAGAGAAAAAATAAATTGAAATACTTAGGTTAAATCTACTTTCCTGTGTATCTAATATGAGTAAATATCCTGAATTTATTCACAAACTCAAAATCTAAAACGATCGGAATGCTTTAGGACCAAATTAATAAGTTTCAAACGGTCGATGGTGTGAACCTCGCATGAACCAACAGCAGATCGCGTACCTAAACGGTCACCCGTCTAAAAAACACATACTCCACGTTGCTTAACTTTACTGATCTGCTGGGAACTATTTTATCCGTCGTAAAAAAGATATAAGTAACCACTTTGCGTTATTTATTTGGTCCTAAATCTGTCATGACTTTGCCAATGTCTTCTTCGTTTATTTTGTACAGAAAAAGGGGTGCCCTTTAAATATCAAGGGCCGAATTAAAAAATGAATAATACAGAAATGTTATTTAAAAATCTTAAAAAATAATTAAAATTATTTTGTATGGATTTTGTGTTTTTTAAAAAATGCAGGTATTGAAGTAATGTTTTTTTCTTTATACAAAACAATAAAAAAATTACGAGTATTTATTTCCTAATAATAGGTAGGTATTTTACATGTATCTTTGCGTTTTATTAACCAAAAATGCCCAAATTAAATCTGTATTGTGTAATTTGTGTATAATAGAAACGGACACAAGGGTGATTTGAGGTGTCCGGATTTGGATAAATTTGGTGAAGAAAATACAAGCTATTCTAGCTAAATTTTAATACAGTGCCCAATAAATAAAATCATTTAATACATCCAAAAATCAATTCTGATGTGAAAAATAATAATATTTGTAAGTTATGACAAATTTTCCTCATGACTGAGAATTTTACTGATTTCGGATGATTTCACTACACACTAATTATCTTTTTGGAGGAAAAAAAAAACTTTCAATAGATAATTTATTAAAAAGCTATCTACTAACTTGCAACATTGTAAATATTTCAAATTCCTTATTTACAAAACTTAAGATAGGTACCACCTACTTGGTAAAATGAGTACACATTCTTTTACAAACCAACCTAAGTATATCTATTTCTACCCATGGCAGTACATTCTAAAAAGTTAGGTAAAATATTCGAGGTAGGTATTGAATAGAAAAATATCCAAATTCAATAACTTGCAAAATCTTTTGAACAATAATATTCAACAACTGAAATAACGAAATAGAAATGGACGACATAAGTGAGAGGTAATTTTGGACACAAACGTTTACCAGTCAGCCTAGTTAGCTAGGAGGGTCGGCCTGCCTTGTAAGCAATTGGTCGCGGGTTCGATTCCCGCCCGGGGTGGATTTTATCCTAAACAGATAAAGTTCTTTCTTGGAACGGCTGGATTTCTTTGTGTAATATTTGTGTCCAATTTCACGTCAGTACTGAAGCAATCCATATAGGGTGAAACCCAAATTTCATAACAAGCATTTCAGGCAGTTCGTCTTTTTAGACTTTTAAAGCCTGCATCTTTAAAAAGGTTAACAAAGTATAAACCTCGTTTATTGGGGGGTTTCGCCCCATCAGTCTTATTTGATACATTTTTATTCCTTCTTTTGGATTTCATAGCAATCCAGAACAACGTCTGTGTTGAATCTAGTTTAAATTATTCTTACAAGATCATTAAGGACACTACATACTTTCCTTCCTAAAGAATAATAGGTTAATAGGATAAGGAAAGTAAAAAAAAAAAGACAGCGAAATAAGGAATTGAGGTTTTAGTAAAAAATAAAAAAGACCACCTCCCTTGATAGAACAATCATGGCGATCAGCAATCTGATTGGTACAGAGGGAGGTCCCTTTCCTAACCTTACTGGATGGCCCAATCATGATCTAGAAAACATTGTTCGATAAGGGAGGCTATCCCTTAATACCTTGTATAGGTTTCCTAGGCTAAAATAGTAATATTTTCGACAGATTACACCCAAGTTCGTTATCCTTTTTCTCAATCTATCTACGGTTATTATAAAATTCATAAAACTAATTTGTACACGATAAAAATAAAGAGTAACGTAACAGATATACGAACGGAACATAACATAAATATTACACGTAATCAAAAAATCTACACACCATGGATTTGAAATTTAGTTGAGCAAGAACTTAAATGGGGTTCCTATACTTTAGAAAACACTTGGATCAAAGGGTTTCCATTTCCTATTCCTATACTTTTGAAAGATCTTGCGGAACTTAAAAGATAAATAGGAACTATAGAACCAAAATTTATGGTTCTTAAGAAATGAATTAAGTTATTCAGGGGGGGTTAGCGCGTCTGTAAGTGCTAGGTCGCAAATTCCCGCTCGAGTCGGAGAGGATTTTATCCGAAAACAGATAAGGTTCGTTCTCGGAACGGCTGGCTTTCTAAACAGGAAACACAAGAGGGCAGCACAACGCTCTACGATATCACATCGGGATACGACACCGCCTGATCGGACAGAATAATGGAGGCGATGGTCTTTTTGATTCTTAGTGCCGTGGGGCGGGCAGTGGCCACGGGGTACCAACATTCCTGCATTATCTTGAGCACCAGGTGTAAATCCTAGAGAACGGGGAGAAGGGGAGAAAGAAAATGATAAAATAAATAAGGGACGTGTATACTCGAAAATAATAAAATAAAATGAAAACAAAAGAAGGGAGAAAAAAAACTAATACCTAACTGAAGAAACCAATTGTGCAGTGGTCAAAATGTAAATGTGCGAAATAATAGTGGGGTATAAAGAAAAGTGAACTAAACGATACTACTTACGTCCTATTAAAATAAATCAAATACATGAAGATTACGATAATGCTTCTCTATCTCTAGGCTTCTCCTTTAGCAGTTAACAGCTGCTTTAAAAAAATCACTCACTCATATTTATGAACACAAAAGTCAGAGTGAAGTCAATTTATGTTACACCAAGCGCGCATCGTTTGCAAACAGTGTTTACAATCATTTTTCCACAAACATTGGCTTGCAAACAGCGTTCGTGTGTGCGCGGAGTTGATTCGGCTGCTGTCAGTTTTTCTACAAAAACTA